>NC_046983.1:4331100-4338600 GCF_009769545.1 Cyclopterus lumpus | reverse complement strand
AATTACTCGAGCAGTTTCATGTCTGTTGGTTTTTGTATACAGATCAATCACTGTCACAGTTTTATAACGCTTTACTTTCTCGCTCGATTCGTCACACACACACTCACACACACACACACTCACACACACACACACACACACTCACCTGCAATAACATGGTGAAGGGGCGTAATGTCTAATTGTCTGGAGAATGCTGTCTAGACATCTGATGCTCAGCCTTTGACCTCCGCAGCTTAGTCATGTAGGCAAGGTGTGTGTGTGTGTGTGTGTGTGTGTGTGTGTGTGTGTGTGTGTGTGTGTGTTAGAAAGACACAGATGGAGACAAAGTCAAAAAGAGACAGCGATGGAGAGACCGTGATCGAGAACTAAAACTCCTTAAAAAAAAACGATATTACTAAATATTACATTAAATCAATGTCGAGTCGCGTGGAAACAAAAATACTTTATTTATTTATTAAACAACAACCCAATGAAGCACGACGCGATGCAAATGAATAAGCAACAGGTGTTAAACATTAACAAACGTTGTTTTATCTCGGGGTTTAAACACCACGGAGCAAAAGGAAGGAGCTCGTAAGTAATGTTCATGTTCCACGTAACAAAAATAGAATAAAAAGAGATTAAGACACGGAAAACCATGCAGAGAAATATATATGTGCGTGTGTGTGTGTGTGTGTGTGTGTGTGTGTGTGTGTGTGTGTGTGTGTTGCTTCTGTCCTCGTCTGTGTAATTGCAGCACAAGTGTGTGTGCAGCTGGTTTGGCTTTCAGATGACGACGACAACAACAACGACGACAACAACAATAGAATAATGATCGACCTAGACACAGAGAGCGAGAGAGAGAGAGAGAGAGAGAGAGAGTGACACAACGTGCACTCTTTTCTGGAGCACTTTCTCTCGGTTGCCGAAATCATTTCCATTATCTTCTAAAAAAAAAGACGTGTTTGTGTCGCAGTTGTAAAATGATAAAAGACGCCACAGGAACACTATTATATTTATTAATCTTTGTTGTTGTACTTTCACCTCTATTTTAGTTGAGTTTTTATTTATTTATTTACTCACGTTTCTTTTATTTCTCCTCATTTTGTACATCATTAATTTATTACTTATTAGTATTATTTTGACTACAGACAGGATGTTATATAAAGAGAGAGAGAGAGAGAGAATAGGTTTAGGTGGAGGAGAGGGAAAGAAAGAAAAGGGTGACTCAACAAAATGTAGACGGGTTGAATTAAAATGAAAGGAGGACATTTGGGGCGAGAGAGAGAGAGAGAGAGAGAGAGAGAGAGAGAGAGTGAGAGAGAGAGAGAGAGAGAGAGAGAGAGAGAGAGAGATGCTTTGGGTGACTGGTGGGTGGTTTATGTATCCTAACTCTATTGAGAGAGAGAGCCTGAACGCATCACGAGAACATTATCATTTACCTTCAGCCAGTACTCATGTTCAATGAGTGTGTGTGTGTGTGTGTGTGTGTGTGTGCGTGTGTGTGTGTGTGTGCAGCTCCATGAGTGTGAAGCCTCACTAATGAACCCAGGGATGAAGACGGCAAGTTGAACCCTCTGAAGCTCCGGCTCCTCCCCTCAAACGGAGAGAAGCTGCCGTGTAAACAACGCTGTAAACATGTTGTTTTCTTGACCAGGAATGTCAGGAATGTGGATCTCATCGCTGTTTGTCAGCGTGACCTTCAAATTAATCAGACGCCACTTCTTCCCGCATCGCATTGGCCTCGTCTGGAGAGTTTTAAAATAAACTTATGTATTTCTCCATATCATTTGATTATGCTGTGGACACAACAAGACGTTTGAAGACGTCACTTTGGGGTTTTTAGGAGGTTTTATTCTGGATATCGGATTATCTTCGGGGATTGTCTGTACACACCACCGATGTTCACCCACGCCTCCTCAGGTCAAAGGTCAAGGGACCCCTGGCAGTGTCTCCATGCCGATCACCTTCAGCACCACGGACAGCGACATCTCTGTCAGTTTTAAAGATAAATCTGAGTACCTCCTCTTTACTTTGCTTTATTCAAGTTCACGTACATTAGGAGAGTTTACTTCGACTATATAGTTACAATTATGAAAAAAATATATATATTATATTTATTTAATAATTTGCCCATTTGTTTTTTTTTAGACTTCTTTTGTTGGTTTGACAAAATGTAAAATAATTATTGAATTATATGAATAATTGTTGATGAAAAGAGAAGCAGCCAAGTAAATATGTTGCTTTTTCTGTGGGAAAAATAATGATTAATTAAAGATAAAAAATTCTCTGTGGATCGACTAATCGATTAAACATCAATTTCAACTGAATTGTTTTGTGTCACGCAGAAACCTGTTTTGCTCTCGTTGAATATTTGGCCTCAACGATCCTTTTGTTGGCCGTTTATTGAAATGAAGAAAAGTTCCTCATTTCCGACTCTTGACACCCGTCGTCGTCGTCGTCGTCGTCGTCGTCGTCGTCGTCGTCGTCGTCGAGAGCGAAGTGTTGCTCGCCGTGTGAATGTGAGCCCACGGTTACGAGCCGAGAGACGGTAAATAAAACAACAACGAAACAATGAAATATTTAGTGAATAATAACATCGTGCTGCTCCGTCTCGCCGCTTTCCTCTTCTCGCCTGTCGCATTGACTCCTCTACTTCTCACCTCTGTGTGTGTGTGTGTGTGTGTGTGTGTGTGTGTGTGTGTGTGTGTGTTGTATCACCTGCTTTGGTGGCACTACGGCGTCATTTCACCTTCAGTTTTTTCTTCACCTCCTCTCGTGAATGCGGCTCCTCAAGAACACCAATTTTCTCCCCTAAGGGGAACTCTTTTTACCTGGAAAATCCTCTCTGGAAATGACGTGTAATCATATTTTAATCAGTACTTTTTGTTATTGTATTTTCTGACATGAGGACTCTTAGTTCACTGTTGGCTTCCAACTCTTCAAGAACTTTTTTAAAGGACTAAACTGACAAAAAGTTCCTCACAGTACCCTCCAAGAATAATTCAGTATAGTTTCTGCTCCTCCATCGTGTGGATTAATACGACACAATCGGACGATTAGTTTCATGTATTCTCTGATGAAACGCTCTGTTTTAACTTCTCACTTTATCCCCACAGTCTGTTTTAGGTGAAGCATTATAATGTTTAATGAGTTGTAATTCATTAACACTGACCTGAAGCAGTCAACCCAACAGAGGGAGACGTGAACCTGAATATGCATCATTGAAGTAATGCGAACCGTAAAACTCTTGAAACTGAGGTTGCGTAACTATTCTTTTAAAGATGGTTTGCGTGATATTATCTGTATAATGTTTCTCACACATTCACAACTGCACCTAAAGCATGAAAAACATTCACGTACAGGCTTCCTGGATCTTGGAGTCGAGTAGCTGTCAATCAACTCCCCCCCCACACACACACACACACACACACACACACTGTCTTCATAGCCTCCGACAGGAAATCGCATGGCAGTTGCACTTCCTGTCGAAAACCGGAGATCCTTTTTAAACGTCTCCCAGAACAAGAGGTCTTTAGCAGCAGAACCCCCCGGTGGCCAGACGGAGCGTTACAAGAGGAGCGATTTCATGCCGCCGGCGGGTTCTTCCTCGGCTGCAGAGGGAACATCGGCGCAGTGGGGAACCTGGCAGGCAGACGGGGAACCTGGCAGACAAGACGGGGAACATGGCAGACAAGACGGGGAACCTGGCAGACAAGACGGGGCGCTAACGCAGCCGCTGCAGCCGAGAGGCTCCACTTCATCGGAGTCATTTAGCTGATTCACGATCAGGTGATCTGGTGATAAGAAACTGGGTCCAATGAAGGATTAGTGGCTGTTGGGGGGGCGGAGCTTGAACTGCATTAATAGGCATTATGAAAACGTGTCTTATCGTATTGTGTTGTTTTAATAGCGGGTGTCTGGCCGAGAGAGGATGACGTCACCTCGGTTTTCGAAGCCTTGAATTGTTTTGCATTTTGTCCGTCGCCATCTTGTTTTTTTTTTTTGGCAACCAGTGAAAGAAAGTGACACAGAGACGCTCTATACGACCTGTCAATCGCCTTGTAGGCATACCCTGCTTTATGGTCCATTTGGCTCTAAATGGACCATCGTTTAGTGCGGAGCCGGTTGACGCTGCTCTGTGATTGGCCAGTCCCCGTTGGAGGGGCGGGGCTCAGATAAAGGGTCGATTCCATTGCGGTTAAAAGCAAACTCCATCCGTTGCCGTTTCTGCTTTATAATCGAATGAGTCCGAAGTGACCACGGAGGACAGTTAGTGTCCACCGGGGAGGACCGTGATTAGATTATGAAGCACATCAATACTGTGAGCCGCGGTGGACGGTAAAGGATACACATGATGAAGAAGCTCCTGGGTATTTTGTTTCTGTACTTCTTGGCACTCGACTCGTGCCAAAATGACTTCTCTTTATTGATTATTTTATGTTCTGTTGGAGTGCTCTATTCGGTTTCTTTTCCTTCCTGAATCCTATTACCGCTGCTCCCACCACAACCCGGTTATCCTTCAGGGATCAATGGAGCTTCTTCAAATTGAATCTGCACAGAGAGGTTGGTGGTTGTGCTGGTTGTGCTGGTTGTCTGTGAGCAGAGACACGTTTCACAGCTCAGAAGTCGAGGTAAACACCAGATGTCTAACCGGAAAGGATCCAAACAACTCCAGAGCATCAAAACTCGTGTATGAAAACTGTAAAACTGTGAAGTGGACGCGCTGCTTTGTGGACGGACCTTTTGAAGCCTCCAGTTTGGCATTTTGGCCGTCGCCATCTTGGATTTTTTGCAACCAGTGAACAGGAAGCGACCGTATCTGGACTGAGGAGCGACGTAGAGACGGCGTGTACGTCTCTGGTAAAAGACCTGTCAATCACCTTGTAGCCCCGCCCTTTCATGGTCTGTTTGACTCTCTAAATAAGTAAGAAACCAAAGCTCTCCGATAGTATTTTATAACTTTTATCCACAGTTGTGTTCCCGTACGTCAAGCTGCACTTTCTCCCTCTGCATAAAGCTTCATAATATATATTTTTTATTAATAAATGTACTTGAATTCAGGAGAAATCTACAGACGCAAACCGACAAAAGTCTTAAAATAAATGTTTTCTTTCCGTCTTCTGTCAGACGACATTAATCGTTTAAATTCAACCACTTATGTGAATTGTTTGTTGAAAGGTGGTAAAAGCCTGAAGCTCAGATTTAGTTTCATTGGAGACAGATTACGAGGCGTCAGCATTAATGAATCATCAAATAAGCAGAAGCTCATAGAAACGTTTCTTTTGAACGCCCTTCGTCTTCCCCTCCTCTTAATCCAGGAGAGTTTTGTCATCGCATCACTTCCTGTTATTGCTCACAAGGTCAAACGTTGACCTTCCGCTACTCGTAACGACAGTAAAACAATGCGTTAGTGTCGCTTCGCCTCCTGTGCCACCTTCGCCCTTTTAAGGACTGCTTCAGTCTGTCATCGCTTTGACATTTAATTTAAACGTCTGGAAAATCAATCAAAAAGAAAAAGGTCTCTCGGACTCCTTTTTACAGTTGAAAGCCCCACGATCGTATCTCCTGTCACACATGCTTCCTTCGTCTCACTCCTCATTCCCTCCCCATGCTTCCTTCGTCTCACTCCTCATTCCCTCCCCATGCTTCCTTCGTTTCACTCCTCATTCCCTCCCCATGCTTCTTTCGTTTCACTCCTCATTCTCTCCCCATGCTTCCTTCGTCTCACTCCTCATTCCCTCCCCATGCTTCCTTCGTTTCACTCCTCATTTCCTCCCCATGCTTCCTTCGTCTCACTCCTCATTCCCTCCCCATGCTTCCTTCGTTTCACTCCTCATTCCCTCCCCATGCTTCTTTCGTTTCACTCCTCATTCCCTCCCCATGCTTCCTTCGTCTCACTCCTCATTCCCTCCCCATGCTTCCTTCGTTTCACTCCTCATTTCCTCCCCATGCTTCCTTCGTCTCACTCCTCATTCCCTCCCCATGCTTCCTTCGTCTCACTCCTCATTCCCTCCCCATGCTTCCTTCGTTTCACTCCTCATTCCCTCCCCATGCTTCCTTCGTTTCACTCCTCATTCCCTCCCCATGCTTCCTTCGTTTCACTCCTCATTTCCTCCCCATGCTTACTTCGTCTCACTCCTCATTCCCTCCCTATGCTTCCTTCATCTCAATCCTCATTCCTCCCCATGCTTCCTTCGTCTCACTCCTCATTCCCTCCCCATGCTTCCTTCGTCTCACTCCTCATTCTTTCCCATGCTTCCTTCGTCTCACTCCTCATTCCCTCCCCATGCTTCCTTCGTCTCACTCCTACGTCTCACTCAACTAAAGGTCAACCAACCTCTTCCAGAGAAGAAGAGTTCACTCAATGGATTCAAGGAGGAAACGACTCGATGTAGTTCACCAACTACAACCTGAAGCTGGTTGACGTCCAATAGAAAGACTCGTGATGCCCTCTGACTGGCCAGAAACCAGTGAAACCAGCGGCTGGGGGCGGGTCTCCCATCTTCAGACATGCTGACAACGTTTGACGAGCGAGTATTTAAATAAAAATACAATCATTTATTTAATACTTGTCTGGAGCTTTGCTGTCAATTATGGTTCTGAGAGAGAAAATCGTAATGGGTGTATCTCGAGTCAGAGCCGCAGAGGGGAGATTGGATCAATACTAATACCACACACACACACACACACACACACACACACACACACACACACACACACACTGGATCCTTCACTTGTCCTCTGTTTCCACATCCAGTCCATTCAACTCCATTGTGTTCATTTGTGTTATTTCTGCCGGTGAATGGTTGTCTCAGTAATATTTTTGTGTATCTGGAGTGCAATTTGTTTTGTGTGCCCCCCCCCCCCCCCCCCCCCGATCTGGGGAGGGATCCATGTTGTCTTTAGCGGGTCTGTCTGATTGATGGGCCGTCCTCTGAGGCCGCTATGGCAACACTTTAGCTCTGATTAGATCACATGACCAGAGAGAGAGTCATTCTTACTGCACGTTCCAATATTAATGATTTTGTGTATTTGTATCTACACACACACACACACATACACACACACACACACACACTCTCTCTCTGAATAAGAGGCATGGAGCTCATTGCGTGTGTGTGCATATTTTGAATGCTTAATGTTTGTATGCTGAAAAAGTATTTGTGTGTGTGTGTGTGCATGTGTGCATGCGTGTGTGTGCATGTGTGGCGTGTGTCTGTGTGTGTGTGTGCGCGTGTATGGGACAGATTGTCTCCAGACGGGCGCCGTGCTGTATGACACGCCACTTTTATTGTCAGGACAACTACGCTGGTAACCACGACAACGAGCGCCGATGAGCCCCCGGGACAGGAAGTGCTGTCGCATCTCACAGCGCGCAGCTTCCTGTCGGTCAAACGTGTTACGAAGAGATTCAGTTTCTTCTTCACTTGTTCGTTCAGTTTTAAGCTTTCAACCCAATTTTATTTTAATTCAGATGAAGTTTTAGGATTTCAGTGCAGATGTCACAATAAAACCTGC
>NC_046983.1:4323600-4328600 GCF_009769545.1 Cyclopterus lumpus | reverse complement strand
GATGCAGCATGCAGACCAGGCCAATTAAGAAGACTGATGTAGCGCAACAAATTCAATTATAGCTCATTGTATAATTACGTATGACTAAATTAATGGCAGGAAGGAAGGAGTGAGTGAAGGAAGGAAGGAAGGAAGGAAGGAAGGAAGAAGGAGTAGAAGGTCTTAACTTTCACTTCTACATGAACATCGGAGGGTGTGAACCTTTGTGTGTCTGAGGCAACGTTCTGTTGTCTGTTGTGAACTCTGAGGCGTTTTATTAAAACGCCGACATCACTGTGAGCGCCGTGACCCTCAGATAAATGTGTAAAAGGAAAAGAAAGGAGGAGAGAGAGAAGAATGGAGGACGGAGGGAGAGGAGAGGGATGTTAATTAAGTCCAACAGCGGAAGGACGAGAGAGGATGAATGGAAACATATGAGCCATAAAGAGGACGAGCCGAGGACTTTGGGGGATGAATCATAAAACGGTATTTTGAGTGAGGGAGGAAGGAGAAAAGGTGGAGTAATGAGGATTTGTGGAGGACGTAGAGGAAGAGGAGGAAGAGGAGGGAGAGGAAGAGAGAGCGACGCGACAAAGGATGGATGGAGGGAGGAGATGACAGTGGAGATGAATGAGAAGAAGTCTGGAGAGTTTGCTAGAGAAAGGGTGGATGGAGGGATGGACGGATTGGTGGAGGGGCCACCGGAGGGATTATGGGAAGAACGGAGGAATCGGAAAGAGAGGAGGCGCACAAAAAATTAAAGGAGGGATGAGAAGCAGAAGATTTAATGAAAGAGGAGAAAGTGGGATTAGAAGAGGAGAGAAAAGGAGGAAATAAGTCACTGTGAAGTGAAACCAAAGGCAGCGCATAGGAAAGGAGGGATGGAGGGGGGAGGGGAGGGGGGAGGCCCCCCCAGGATTTTAGGTAGCAGTGGGGGTTGAGATATTTTCAACCCCCCCCACCCCCCCACCCCCCTCCCGAATGCCGGATGCCTTTTTTTGTTTCTATTTTTAGAGCGTTGCGCAACAACAGCGTTGCATCATCTGCCAACATGGTTTTGTTTTTGCCAGATTTCTCTCGGGCCGCCTCGTTCTTCTCCAGCCGGGCCGAGGTGGTCGTCGGGGCCGAGGTGGTCGTCGGGGCCGGTGTGTCACACAGCGGTTGTTGTTGTTGTTGTTTGTTTGCGTTTGTGTAACCTGCATCAGATGCTTTCCGTCACTTTTATTCAAATATCCCCAAAGACGGATGCTGCAAAATGAGAACATGGAAAACTCTTCTTGACCCCACGATGCTCTTTGATTTATTTCTTCCTTTTCTACATTAAACTTAAACTGACTTGTTAGTTTTGTGCTGTCAAAGATTAAAAAGCTCTTGAAAACAACATTGGGATAAAAAAGTATCCAGATCAAAAGCAACATAATCTTTGACTTTTGCTCCATAAAACGTGTTTCAGAGACTTTATTTCAACTTAAAATGGTTAAATGTTCCCTACAGGTCTAAAAATAAAAAGTTGATTTTTCAATCACGACTTTTCCATTTTTTAAACCTTAATGTCTTGACCTGCAAATCAACCATAGAAGCTCCTCCCACATTGATAACCCCCCCCCCCCCCCCCCCCCCTCCTCCAGGCTGCATGTCAGCGTTGAGCTTGTTCGGGGCACTAATTAAGATTCCAATTACGATCCCTTTGACCTTTTGTTTGTCTTGAAGGCTGCAGAGCTGCAGTCATT
The DNA here is from genome assembly GCF_009769545.1 of Cyclopterus lumpus. Taxonomy (NCBI): domain Eukaryota; kingdom Metazoa; phylum Chordata; class Actinopteri; order Perciformes; family Cyclopteridae; genus Cyclopterus; species Cyclopterus lumpus. The sequence goes on along the minus strand of NC_046983.1, from coordinate 4,326,891 downwards.
ATCTATCCAAATGATTCCCCCTTCCTCCTCCTCCTCCTCCTCCTCCTCCTCCTCCTTATAGTTTAAATCCTCCTCTCCTTCAATATGTCCTCCTATAATCTGTCATCTTTTCTTTTATTATTCCCTTCTCCTCGAAAAATGACCTTAACGAATATCACAACATTTTCAGATTAATTTTTGGTCAATCCACTAATCTGCCAAAATTTATATATATATATATATATATATATATATATATATATATATATATATATATATATATATATACATACATTTCTGTGACTACTTTAGCGTGACAGAGTCCTGTAAAATGCTTTTAAAGTTGAATAAAATACAACTTTATAACCGTTATATGTTAAATATATGTCCCTCTCTTCTCTTCTCCACCATCATATAACAGATATGAAACTGAGAATGTTTTTATGTCTGACTTCGCTCTCAGAACCTGTGACAAATAGTTGAGAGCGTCCTCTTAAGGAACGTTTCCGTCCACCATCTGGCTCATATCTACATCTTCATATCCATCGTCGAGGTCTCGGGGTCCCTTTGAAGTGAATGAGGAGGTGTTTTTAAATCACATGTTTCTTTCGCATTCCTGCAGCCGTGTATTTAAAGTGTTTTTTCCACTTATTTAAATGTGATTTTGATTTTTTGAACCTTTTGGATCGTGTTAATACACAACAAACACGATTCATCCGTTTTATGGCAAGAAGAATATTTCATGAAAGTTCTTTTGACCCCCCCGATGAGAAGATAATTCAGCGCGTGCTGCTGTGATTGTCTCTCTCTCTCTCTCTCTCTCTCTCTCTCTCTCTCTCTTCATGGGCGGTAAGATGGAGGGAGGAAGACAGGCGGTCCTGAGGGGAGGAGGAGGAGGAGGAAGGGGGGATGGAGAGAAGCACCGACGAGAGGAGGTAGAGAGGGAGAAAACCAAAAGGTGAGACAGGTGGATTTAGTGAGTGTAACAGGAGAACTTATCAGACTTCAGCGAGGGAGAGAAAGTGGGAGTAAAAGACGGAGGGAGGTGGAGGTTGATGGAGGTTGATGGAGGTTGATGGAGTGCGGGAGCGATGGAGCGAGACAGCTGGAGAAAAACCACCAGAGGGCACCGGGAGTGATGGAGTAGAGTAAAGGAGGGTGAGATGAATGGCTGAAATAACAGGGAGGGTGGGAGGGAGGAGAGAGAGAACTACAGGGTGACTATGAGGTGGCTGGTGGAGGAAAGGAAGATGGAGAGAAGGGGAAATGAATGCAGGAGGAGGGAGAGTGGAGAAGACTTTACAGCCGTGAACATTAACTCTCATTCAGGCGTCTGCGAACTATTATATTTACGTATATAATTCCTCCGAAGTCTGGACCCATCGGCGATGATGAGGGGAACGAAGAGAAGCCTCTTAAAGAAGAGGACATGTTGAGAGGAAGAGAAAGAGAGGAAGAGAGAGAGAGAGAGAGAGAGAGAGAGAGAGAGAGAGACCCCCACATCTACTCAAAGGTAGTAAACAGTCGGCTCTTAAGTTCACTTTCTCTCATTAGACCGCCAGCTTTATTGCTGAGTGGCTGAAGACGAAGAGACACGTTCTGCTTACCTCAGATGTTTATTTATATATGTGTGTGTGTGTGTGTATATATATATATATATACATGCAAATATAAATCACTAAAATTGCACCATTATCAGAGTCAGGAGCTGTGGATTTAACAGAAAAAGCAACCGAATCTGAGCTCAATAGAGACATTTAATCAAAATCAAAATATTTTTACAAAATAAACCGTTTGCTTTAACCGGATTCTGTAAAATACATAAAATTATGAGCTCCTCGGTGCAACTGAGAAGCCACGATGGACTCGTCTGACAGCGACGGTCACGTGACAACAATTCTGTTAAGTTTCGAGCTGTAGGCTGCTAGAGAGGAGAGGAGAGGAATAAAATGTGATTATCTTAATATATTCATAGCACATGGAGCATTAATTTTTTTTCCCAACATTGGTAACACTTGTGGGCACTTGACAACATTTTGGATATGTTCCATTGTTTGCCATTTTTTTGTTAAAAGGAAGTATCAAAGTATTCTACTTTATTTTTAAAAGTGAGCTCACGGAGAGTAAAACTCTCCGTCACAGTTTGGAGGGTTTAGATCCGGCTTTGATTCTTGTAGATACCAGAGAGATCTTTAAGATGGATCGAGTCTTATCTATAAACTGAGTGAACAGCCAATGAATGCGATGTTTCAGGCTGCGAGGATGAGGAAACGCCGTGACTGAGTCCTGGACTCGGGTCGGGCTTAGAGAACCCAGTCGGAGGGTCTGAGGGGAGCAGCAGGAGGCTTCATGGTCCTTCAAGGCCTGGAAGGAGGATCTCAGACTCTGCTCCCCGCCGCGTTCTCTCCACCTGCAGCTGCACCAGGCGACGTTTGGAGTCTGATTGGCTCATCAAATCTGACATTTCAATCAACACGACTCACTTCAGTTTCTTTCTACAAGAGTTTGTCTCCGGCTCTTGTTTTTCGTCTCTTTGTCGTCGTGTTGCGTCACTCTTTGGTCACTTTGCATCTATTTCTGGTCATTTTGTGTCTCTTTTTGATCGTTTTGCATCTTTTATAGTAGTTTTGCTTCTCTTGTTGGTCATTTTGCATGTATTTTTGGTCATTTTGCATGTATTTTTGGTCATTTTGTGTAATTTTTGTTGTCATTTTGAGTCTATTTGTAGTCCTTTTATGTGTTTTGGTCGTTTTCCTATGCCTAAAAGGCCCTTTCAATAATCCAACCATTTAATCTACAATAAATGTTTGGTTTTTTTACTCCGTTTTAGTAACCCAAAACGTAACGAAGAGGAAAATCCATTTTCATAATCAGGGCCTCGAGCCTTGGAGGTGAAAACTGAAGTTTTTTAATTATGCATTATACTCTTACACGTACTGTAAGAACGTTCCAGCTGGGAAGATGCAGAGTTGTGATTCCTTCCATTGTCGCACAATGAAGGAGTTCATTTCCAGGAACCTTGTTCATGTTATATTGAAGCTATTCACCGTGAACTTGGTGGAGGTCGTCGCTCCCACGCGGCAGGCATGAAGTTGACCCTTTATCAGCCTCTCGGGGGGGTCCGCTGAGACGTAACAATGGCTGGCGGGTGGTATTGTTTGTCTGTTTGTGCGACAGCGAGCAGCGTGGTCACAGACTGATGCCTCAGCGCTCGTCTGCTTATCGTCGGCGTCGTTTCAGGGCAACGCTGCGGCGCTGACACGCGTCACATGACAGGAAGCGTCCGCGTGTTTAATCTTGAGAAAGCCCCGT
>NC_046983.1:4218600-4318600 GCF_009769545.1 Cyclopterus lumpus | reverse complement strand
AAGCCTCGGGAACTTTCCTATCAAAGTAAATATTGTCTTGTAACTTTGTATTTAATGTTTGAATCATCAGGCTTCACAAGAAGGTTGTTTGATGTGGTTCTTCTTGCAATTTAGTTAGCTAATTGACTTTTCTTGCTTTTGGAAGAAGAGTTTTAAGTATTCGGTATTCAAACCAGCAGCTGCAGTAATTATCTCTTTCTCTCACACCCATACTATATAAATATATATTTTCTCTGGATTCATTTTGACAGCTCCCCCCCCCCCCCCTTCCCCCACACACTGCTTGGAAATGAATCTCACACTGCGTAGGAAAACATAAAGCAATCAAAACGCTCTCGCTCCCGAAATAAACAAACGTGGGGCAATAAGTCAACGTGATGAAAACCGACACACAACAAAAAAATAACAACAAAAAGCGACACGGCTGCTAAACGCGGTTCACGGGGATTACATGCGTTAACCAGACCGGAGCCACTAATGCGGAGGGGATGAGGCTTATTATGGGCTGCATGCCGGTTATTGTGCTAAATGTCCGTCTATCTCAGTGGTTTTATCTCTTCAAAGTCTGACTAACCACATTTGATCATCTCCACTGAGACAGAAGTTAATTTACAAAAATCTGGATTTATTCAACAGATAATCTTACGAGGGATTACCTCTTCTAAAGTAACTGGAGAGCAGATCGTGGAATAAAAGCCGGTGTTTTTCGCCCGTCTTCAGCCCGGTTGTAGGTCTCTAACCTATTTTTAAGACGGCTCACTTTCTAGCCGACCGTTCGATGCCCGGCAGACACTCGAGCTTTCGTCTGCTGTGGGTTTTTTTTTTTGTGGAATATACCGCCGCTGGGATTTCTACCAGCTGGAGTTTGTTTGTTTCGTGCGCTCCAGAAACAACGATGCGGGTCAACTCTTGCGTAATCCACAGAACACGGCGTCGACGTAAATGTACTTCAACAAAGCTTTGAGCACGAGTCCATTGTGTTAGGATGCTGGCAGAAATCACACGATTAATTAGAAAGTGTTATTATAAATAAGGTGAATTTAAGCTTTAAATACTTGAAACAATTAGTTTCTGAAATAAGGCAAACGTGCAACTTAGTCCCCCCGCCGACTATAATGGAGCCAGACAATTTGAGCCCCATATTTTAAGCATATTTATTTACATTTTGTGCGATTGGCATCACTAAAACTACGCTGAATCACTTACTACCTGCTCCAGTTTACCTGTCCTGTACAACCAGTATGACCAGGCAAGTTCTGGGGTTACGTGGACCGCCTTTTATCTGTTATTTAAACTTTCTTTCTTTCTTTCTTTCTTCATTGGCTTCTCTTCGCTGCTTCGCCGGCGATGTTTCTCGACCCCGGTAACGCTTTGTTCTGTCTTTGTTGCAGACCGGCCCGATGAATCCCATGACGCAGTTGTACTACAAGAAGGTGAGTCGAGCACACACTCAGTCAGACCCCAGACCCCCAGAACCCCCAGACCCCCAGAACCCCCAGAACCCCCAGACCCCCAGAACCCCTAGAACCCCCAGAACCCCCAGAACCCCCAGAACCCCCAGAACCCCCAGAACCCCTAGAACCCCCAGAACCCCCAAACCAAGTGTTAGGGCTTCAACGGCCCTTTGACAATACGAGGACCAGATGTCACCCAGCGAGAATCGTTCTTTTGCATTTCTACAGATTTAATTCTCTCTTTTCTAGAGTTCTCCATGTCGTCATTGTTGTTGTTGTTGTTGTTGTTTTGTTGTTTCCGTTTAGGCGACATACTCGCCGTACCGCGACCGCATCCCGCTTCAGATCGTGCGGGCGGAGGTGGAGCTGTCTGCAGAGGAGAGGGCCTACCTCACCGCTGTGGAGAAAGGTACGTGTTGGTGTCACGGTTCCCTCCGCGCTGACGGGTTCTCCACGCTGACGGGTTCTCCACGCTGACGGGTTCTCCACGCTGACGGGTTCTCCAGCTGACGGGTTCTCCAGCTGACGGGTTCTCCAGCTGACGGCCGTCCCGTCAAAGTGTCCTTGAACAAGATCCTGAAAGCCACCTTTTTAGTTTTTGGTGATATCGACCAAATTATTGTTTTACCAATTATATGATGAAAAAGTTAATGACATTAAACACATTAGTTATATATATATATATATATATATATATATATATATATATATATATATATATATATATATATATATTGGAACACGTTGTGCTGCCGTGATGCCTGGAAGGTAGAAAGCAGGTCAGCGGGGAAGTGAACCGTCACCTGTGTGCTCCCTCCTCCCTCCTTCCTCCCTCCCTCCCTCCTCCCCAGGTGACTATGCGGGGGTCAAGCACGCCCTCCGCGAGGCGGAGGTGTACTACAACATGGACGTGAACTGCCTGGACCCTCTGGGCCGCAGCGCGCTCCTCATCGCCATCGAGAACGAGAACCTGGAGATCATGGAGCTGCTGCTGGACCACGGCATCCACACCGGCGACGCCCTGCTGTACGCCATCAGGAAGGAGGTGGTGGGCGCCGTGGAGCTGCTGCTGTCGCACAGGAGGCCCAGCGGAGAGAAACAGGTGTGTGTGTGTGTGTGTGTGTGTGTGTGTGTGTGTGTGTGTGTGTGTGTGTGTGTGTGTGTGTGCGTGCTGAAGAGCCTCAATTCATTCTGCAGACGGCTGGTTTCATAGACACACTGTGAAATAGGATTTAGAGACTGTGTGTTAGTCTGCATGACTGCAGTGTGTGTGTGTGTGTGTGTGTGTGTGTGTGTGTGTGTGTGTGTGTCAGTGAGAGAGAGAAAGAGAGAGAGTGAGAGAGAGTAAAAGGACATGTTGACACTGGAGAACAAGTGGGATCAAAGCAAAGAGAGAGAGTGATAGAGACACAGAGAGAGAAAGCTAAAGAGAGAGATGAGTAACATTTTAAATAAAGAGAGAAACGAAGACGTCTTCTCGTGAATTAATTTCTGGACCGTCTGTTGCTGCGAGGTTCCGCGTCGCCGTGGCAACCAACCCTTGGCCGAAACGCAGAGCATTGTGGGAAGACGTTTATTTTATTATTTTTTTGGACGAGGACGGGAACAAACCAGTTTTGTTGTTGACGTGTTTCTGTTTCTCATTTTTCTTCCTCCCTTTTATTTGTTTATCTTTCTCTCAACGTGTGTCTTTCATATTTTATTCATCTTTACTTTAGCGGAAGTAACGTGTCACGCAATTATTCATATTTAATTCATAAACTGTTGTCGTCTCCACTCAGATATGCAAACGCGTATAAATGTTGAATGTTATAATCTATAGATTATTACGCTCAAGTTAAATTACACGATTAGTATTTAGAAAATACTTATTTAAATATTCAATTAAAAAATGCACAAATATACCGTTTCTTTTAAAATATAGTAAATAAAGATGTTGGTGACATCTGACCAGCGCTAAGCATCATGGGACTTTTTTTTGCTTGCGATAGCATGATGTCATAACTGTTAGCCATCCAGTGCATATGTACAATTAAAAAAAGTTTTGCTTTCTTTCTCTGAAGGAAGCGCTCATCGCTCCTGATGTGTTCAAGGACCGTCGTAAAGTTTGATCGTTTTTACAGCTTCTGGCTCTTATGGATGATGTAGTTTTGGGGATTGTTTAAATAAAACATACTTTTTTCCGTCTCGCCCAGAAAGTTTTGAGGTTAAGAGAGTTAAAAGTATGTGTTTCTTTTCATGTGTGTGTATGTATGTGTGTGTGTGTGTGTGTGTGTGTGTGTGTGTGTGTGTGTGTGTGTGTGTGTGTGTGTGAGGTAGTCGATGCCTTTTATCTTTCCCTGCCAAGCAAAAGCTTTTCTCCATCTCTCTCTTTCTCCCTCTTTCTCCTCCTCCCTCGCTAGAAATGGAAGGAATGAGGCAGCAACACAAGGAAGGAAGGAAGGAAGGAAGGAAGGAAGGAAGGAAGGAAGGAAGGAAGGAAGGAAGGAAGGAAGGAAGGAAGGAAGGAAGGAAGGAAGGAAGGAAGGAAGGAAGGAAGAGCATACAAAAACGAAAAGAGAGGGAAAGTTGCATGAATGATGGAGGGAGAAAACATAGAGAGAGAGAGAGAAAGGGAGTCGGTGACACTGAAGCGAAGACAGATGAAAGTAGGAAATAAGAGAGCGGGAGAGGGAAGGAATGAGGAAAGAAGGAAGTGAGAGTTGCACACAGAGAGACAGCGATGCAGATGAGGAAGCGCGTTCCTTTGATCTGTGTGTGTGTGTTTTGCTGTAGTTGAGGATAATTTTTGCATATTTATTATCTGCGTGTGCTTGTTATCAGCGGATGTGTGCAACGTGTTTACAGACGGTTTTATTTTTTTAAATATTAATCAGTATAACGTGTATTTTTTTAAACAATAACACAAAGAAATCTGTTGGAAAACAAACAAACAAAAGAAACAAACATTTGTTGTGTAGTTTCGTTGCTCATTGATTTCCGTTTCTTCTGCTTCGTCTGCAATACCAACAAAAATCAGCCGCTTGTTTGTTGGTATTGGCTCCTCATTGTCAAAAACACAATCAACTTTATATATATATATATATATATATATATATATAATCAGTAAACCGTGTTACTACTCGTCGTATCACACGTCGTTCCTAATATCCTACTAAAGGTTACTCGAGGGCCAATTTCCAAACACTCTTTTAAATAAACTTCCGTCTTCACAGGAAACTGTTCTGGGTTCAGGTTTTACTAAAAACATTTACTAAAACATTTAATAAAAACATTTAATAAATACACTTAATAAAAACATTTACTAAAACATTTAATAAAAACATTTAATAAATGCACTTAATAAAAACGTTTACTATAACATTTAATAAAAACGTTTACTAAAACATTTAATAAAAACACTGAAAACGAGACAAACGAATCAATCGAACATCAAGATAAAACCCCTCCCCCCTCCACACACACACACACACACACACGCACACGCACACGCCACGTTTTCCAGACTTAGTTACATCATTTACGTAGTTATATGGAGTTATTCTGAACCCAGATGTTTTGGGTTGAGTGGACGCCGGTGACCTCGTAGCTTCTTCGTGACCTCGTAGCTTCCTCGTGACCTCATAGCCTCCTCGTGACCTCATAGCCTCCTCGTGACCTCGTAGCTTCCTCGTGACCTCATAGCCTCCTCGTGACCTCATAGCCTCCTCGTGACCTCGTAGCTTCCTCGTGACCTCATAGCCTCCTTGTGACCTCGTAGCTTCCTCGTGACCTCGTAGCTTCCTTGGGACGCCTCGCGGTCCTGATGAAGCAAACACGTTGGCTTTTGGAAGAAGAAAGGAAGGAAAAGATAAAACATACTGCGGTGTGTTGTTGTTTCTTATGTGGGTCAGTCCCAGTGGGAGTGAATCCTGATCCTCCTCATCACCAGCAGGAGACGCAAATATATCTCCATGCAGATGAAAAATCAATGAAAACCCAAAACTCTAAAGGTGTGTGTGTGTAGGTGTGTGTGTAGGTGTGTGTGTGTGTGTGTGTCTTTAATCCTGGGGCAACTGCTCTCACACTCCTTATCACGCCAGGAAAAAAAGGGTGAAAAGACAAAAAGTCTTTGGCAGTGGAGGAGTGACAGAGAGGGAGGAGCAGACGAGGAGAGAGGGAGGAGGGAGGCAGATTAAATGAGGAGGACGAAGAGAAGCACTCTGCTTGGAGATGAAGGAGTCCACGTGTGTTCCTCCTGGAGTCTGCATGTGCTGCTCTCACTCCTTCGGAGGAGAGCAGCACATGTGTGTGTGTGTGTTGGTGTGTGTGTGTGTGTGTGTGTGTGTGTCACAGGATTAAAATTGCCCGGGGTTCCTGCGCGACTTGCACACACATTTACATCTTTGTTCTTACTTTAAAAGTCTCCGTTTGAAGCGCTCATAAAAGTCGTATACATAAACATCTATTTGTTTACTCGTGCCTTCGTTGACGTTAATAAACTTTAAATGTGGCAACCCGGTGCCAGCTTGTCAGGTCACGTTCAGGTACCGACGAGTCTCCCCTTTACAGAACATCACTGCAGACCACACTCAAGCAGTATAATCAATGTGACTTACTTTCTGCCCATTTTAATACTGCTGTATTTTAATATTTCTGCCATAAACAGTCCGGGATTTGCATAAATTGGGTTCATAGTCGACATTTCATTGTGGTGCGACCTTTTTTATGTGCATGTTTGTGCGCTATATCTTACAAAAAATACATTTTCAATGACTACGAAAAGGTCCGGCAACTCGCGTTAATTTCCACTCGTAAACTTAAATAAAAAAACTTCCGTATTCACGGAACACAACTTTGTTAGGTTCAGGAACAAATCTCCTTCGTTAGGTTTAGGAAAAGAAAAAAACTACCGAAGTGACGCTACTGGAGGGTTTTTTATTTCTCAGTCTTTTTTTATTTTTTTTTATTTTAATTTTTATTTAATTTATTTTATTTATTTTATTTATTTTATTTATTTTATTTATTTTATTTATTTTATTTATTTTATTTTAAATGTTCATTGTCGTTGTCATTGTCATACTTATGATTTTTATATGATTTTTATTTGTATTATTGTTCATTGCATTGTGTTCCACAGCAGCCGTTCTTGTTGTTTTTACAATCCCTATTTAGTTTGGAGTTGATCCACTAAAATCTCGCACAAAGTCGACACTTGAGACAGAAATCATCTCTTCATCCAAAAAGCGTCTTCCAGGATTCAATCCAGATTCGTCATAATGGTTCGGTTGCTCGGCAACCAGCAGAGACTCCATGATGTTCCTGCACTAATTGTCCTTTTTTTTTGTGCGGATCGAACAAACGAGACCCAGCGTGTTAACGAGAGACGCTGGGTCCAGTCTTTATGCTAAGCTAAGCTAACCAGCTAATAAGTATACTTCTTAAAAAGTCAAAGTATTAATTTAATAGTGAAAAAAAAAAGAAAAGAGATGTGGCTTAGCTTCATCAGTCAGGAATGAGGAGCGTGTACATATTAGAGGTTCCCAACCTGGGATTTAGGACCCTGTTTAGGTCTCATTATACATCTGAAGGGTCGCGAGAAGATTAATTAATAACACAATACTCTAGTTATACCACTTTCGCCGTCTAAAATATTGAAATTAAGTGAACTGTCAGAAAGTCAGTTGAATTAAGGCTTTTATAACCGAGTAAAACTAGTTTTTTCAGTCTTATCCGGCATTATTTAACATCATTAATTTTGGGGTAAAAATGTAACGTGTAATTTCATAAAAGATGTTGTTGTTTTTCTCCAGGTTCCCTCGCTGATGATGGACAGTCAGTTTTCAGAGTTCACCCCCGACATAACTCCCATCATGCTCGCTGCTCACACCAACAACTACGAGATCATCAAGCTGCTCGTCCAGCGGAAGGTGAGAACACTGAATAGAAGAAGAGCGATGACTAATATTAAATCATGATTTAAATGTTATTCATTGCTACCTGTGTTGTTTTCCTGTGAAGGTCACCATTCCCAGACCTCACCAGATACGATGCGACTGCGTCGAATGCGTCTCCAGTTCAGAGGTAAGCGATTATTTATCCTCAAACGCACGCTTTGTTTTGCAGGAAATCAATATCGCAATTTATGGCAATTACTCCCAATCTGCACCTCCAGCACTGACATTTATTTTCAGCATCTTCTGTAAAACAATGAGATACTTTTTTAGATTTTTTGATTTCCTCTGCCATGACTGAATACCACTTCTGCTCACTAATAACTCAGGTTTAAAATACTTTAATTATGGAGTCATATTAAAGGAATAATGAGGAGGAAAACACCAAATGTTTTGGAAAACGGTACTTTGGACCGTTTTAAGTTAAACACTCTTGTTGCACATGAATAAAAATAGTCACGACTTTATTGTCTTTAGCACAATCGGACCAATAACATGGAGGATAAACATTGTAGCAAAACATCGTCAACGTATGAGACAATGTAGAAATACACTTATTATTATTACGTTACATGAATATCTATATGGTTGTTGTTCAAAGTGCACGAGGGGGCGATCGGGGAACCGTGTGGTGGGTTCCAAACCTCAACAGTCTGAATCTTTCTGTAGGTCGACAGTCTTCGGCATTCAAGGTCTCGACTGAACATCTACAAGGCGCTGGCCTCGCCCTCCCTCATCGCGCTGTCCAGTGAGGACCCCATCCTCACGGCCTTCAGGCTGGGCTGGGAACTCAAAGAGCTCAGCAAGGTATGGGCACTCTTACAGGTCCATCAGGACTCATACAGATCCATCAGACTCTTACAGGTCCATCAGGACTCCTACAGGGCCATCATACTCTTACAGGTGTATCACAACTCCTAGAGGTCCATCAGACTCTTGCAGGTCCATCAAGACTCTTACAGGTCCACCATACCCTTACAGGTCCATCAGGACTCTTCCAGATCCATCAGACTCTTACAGGTCCATCAGGACTCCTCCAGGTCCATCAGACCCTTACAGGTCCATCAGGACTCTTACAGGTTCATCAGCCTCTTACAGGTTCATCAAACTTTAACAGGTCCACCAGACTCGTACAGGTCCACCAGACTCTTGCAGGTTCATCAGACTCTTACAGGTCCATCAGGACTCATACAGATCCATCAGACTCTTACAGGTCCATCAGGACTCCTACAGGGCCATCATACTCTTACAGGTGTATCACAACTCCTAGAGGTCCATCAGACTCTTGCAGGTCCATCAAGACTCTTACAGGTCCACCATACTCTTACAGGTCCATCAGGACTCCTCCAGGTCCATTAGACCCTTACAGGTCCATCAGGACTCTTCCAGATCCATCAGACTCTTACAGGTCCATCAGGACTCCTCCAGGTCCATCAGACCCTTACAGGTCCATCAGGACTCTTACAGGTTCATCAGCCTCTTACAGGTTCATCAAACTTTAACAGGTCCACCAGACTCTTACAGGTCCACCAGACTCTTGCAGGTTCATCAGACTCTTACAGGTCCATCAGGACTCCTCCAGGTTCATCAGACTTTAACAGGTCCACCAGGCTCTTACAGGTCCACCAGACTCTTGCAGGTTCATCAGACTCTTACAGGTCCATCATACTCTTACAGGTCCACCAGACTCCTCCAGGTCCATCAGGACTCCTACAGATCTTACAGGTGGAGAAAAGGTTTAGTCTCAGTGACTCGTCAGGGACGTATCTGGACCAGTATTGCCTTTGTGTGTGTTTTTTATTTATTTCCACAATTTGCAACTTACTGCCAAATGAAATGAGACGCCAACTTAAAGTGCTGGTCCATCAGGATCCTTTAGGTCCTCTTTGGCATCAATCCAAGAACTCCACTGGAAGGACGCCACGTTCTGAGCTCCCCGAGCTATAAAAAACATCCAATATTGTTGATGTTACTCGTTAAAGGTTGTCCTTCACTGCCCTTCTGGCTGAGAATGTGATGTATCTTGGGTAGCGATACATATCTTCATATGAGGCACATGCAGCTGTTGAGAGCTTGTTGGCGGTGTGATTGGCAGGAGAAGTTATGGAGCTCCTATAGACCCGTTGTAAATACCTGGAACCTTCCTCCTCTCAGGTGGAGAACGAGTTCCGTCAGGAGTATGAGGAGCTGTCGCAGCAGTGCAAGCGGTTCGCCAAAGACCTTCTGGACCAGGCCAGGAGTTCCCGAGAGCTGGAAACCATCCTGAACCACCGGGACAACGACCAGAGCGAGGAGCTGGACCCGAGGCAGTGCCACGACCTGGCCAAGCTCAAGCTGGCCATCAAATACCACCAGAAAGAGGTAGGGACGCACAACCTAGAGAGGAGGACTCTGGGCTCTTAAAAGTCGTTCTGCGTTTTCATTGGTTCATAAGGAGTTGACCTTTTTTGAAGGAGCAAGCTTTGTTCACGTGAAAACAGAATTGTTCTGTGCGTGTCTGACTAGATGACAGTCTATGGTTTGTGTATATTATTTATGTATGTGCACCGTCACCGGGGTCAAAGCTGGCTATCAAATACCAGAAGAAACCGAATCTTTGTATTTATTTATTGCCGCACTTGGGATGGAATTGTTCCGAGAGAGAGATTTAAAGAGAGAGACGAATAGAGATGGGGTGATCATGAGCGGAGGAGAAAGAAACAGTTGGAAACCCCCGAAGCCGATCTCCCGTCTCTCTCCGTCCGACCGCCTGCTGTTTCCAGCTCTTTGTGACGGATGAAAGCTGGAGTGGAAGGACGGAGCGGGGGGAGGTAGGGGGGGGGGTGGGGGGAGGCAACAGCGGCCACGGGGTGATCGGTGGATGGATGGAGGGAGGCAGGGGAGGAGGTGCTGTTCTGTCTCTGCAGGAGGAGGAGGTGAAAAAAGGTAAAGATCTGAAGAGGGAATATAGAGTGACGTGGTGAATGTTAGCAGCATTTTATTTGGTTGTTTTCGTGACGCACAAACAATGATTATACACTAACGAAACGTTACTTAATAATATTATATTTCATTACTGCCAATAAATCCCCCTAAATGTAAACACACTGCACCTTTAAATTGTAGCCTAAATAATAGGAGACGCATCATTTATGCAGTCGTCACATACACGTGTCAGAGTAAAATAGTAATATGAGTCAGATCTTTGATGCTTTATTCACAAAAATAAAAGACTTTGTTTGGTGTGTAAACTTCCCAAACATCGGGACGTATTCCGGCTAACGTACGTGTGCACAGGCTTTTGTTAGAGGGGTGGATTGGGTGGATTGGGGCGTATTGGGGTGGATTGGGCGTATTGGGCATATTGGGCGTATTGGTCAGATTGGGCAGATTGGGCGTATTGGGCGTATTGGGTAGATTGGGCGTATTGGGGTGTATTGGGCAGATTGGTATGGATTTAGGCGTATTGGGCGTATTGTGCAGATTGGGCGTATTGGGATGGATTGGGCGTATTGGGCGTATTGGGGTGTATTGAGCGTATTGGGTGGATTGGGCGTATTGGGCGTATTGGGTGTATTGGGGTGTATTGGGCGTATTGGGCGTATTGGGGCGTATTGGGCGTATTGGCCATATTGGGGCGTATTGGGTGGATTGGGCGTATTGGGATGGATTGGGCGTATTGGGCGTATTGGGCGTATTGGGTGTATTGGGGTGTATTGAGCGTATTGGGTGGATTGGGCGTATTGGGGCGTATTGGGGCGTATTGGGCGTATTGGCCATATTGGGGCGTATTGGGTGGATTGGGCGTATTGGGGCATCCATGAACACAGCTAACGGTGGACTTTTGAAGATGCTGCAAATCATAAAACGTGACGGAGCGATTGATTTAGAGGAAAACGTCGGGAGGCCGAGTGCTCGTTCCGCGCCAAAGGATTTAGGAGGACGGCTGGTCCCTGGTGTGGTGGACGGAGGAGAAGGAAGGAGGGGAAGTGATGGAGCAGTAAAAAGCGTTTCTTTGAGGTGAATTACAGGAAGAGACTTGACCTCACTTGACCTTCGGGAAGGAAAAACGTTCCTGGGCTTTTTAACTTTATTTATGTTACTGAACAATATTTATAACCTTGACTTTATACTTGAATAGATGTAAACGGTACGAATCATCTTCACAAAAAAAAAAAAACTTTCTGCAAAAGGTAGAAGGCCGTTAGACACTTCACTGCAGACGCACTTTGAGTAATTACACTGTGAACCGTGAAATGTGCTTTAATTAAAGCGTCTTGAATAGACGCCGTGTAACTTTAGATAATGTGGTTCGTACAACAAAGACCTGACTTTAAATGACATAAAGGAGGTTTTCTCTTCTTCTTTCATCTTGCTTTTTGTGTGTTTTTGTTATTCTGTTGCCTCCATTTTTATACAATTTATGTGCATGCGGGTTTAAATGAACAATTTTCTTGTATTTCCCATTTTTGTTGAACAAGCTGGGAAAAAGGATTAAAGTCCGGTCCCAAATAACCGCCGGTTGAGTTCAATGATTGAAGATAAAAAGATAAAAGCCTGAGCTATTAATTAGCCTTTATGTAGCATTATTTTTATGACACTAGAACATGCAATTTGCTTTGCTGTGTACTTGCCCTGTGAATATTATGAATGACCACAAATAATAATATTCTAAAATTCGACATGAAATTCATGATAGTATGATAATAATATATTCATTTTGTAATTTAAATTCAATTATATAGAATAATAAAACCATATACCACTACTGTACTACTAATTTCAATAGGATAATACAGCAGTTTAAAGAAACACACAAACGACATTTATGATGTTTGAAGGTTTTCTTCCAATGTGGTTTACGTCTTATATTTAATTTATTTTTAGATTTTTTAAATTTAATTTCATTTAATTGTATGTTATTTAATTGTATTTAAATGCTTATTATGACAGCATTCCCCAAACATAATACTTTGGATAATTTCACCATACGTGTATGTTGATTTTGTAAAAGACCTTCCGTCAATGTCCCGCCCCTCCCGGGCTGCGATTGGCCGGTTCACGGAGAGCCGAACTGCCTACAAAGTTTGATGTTATCACCTTGACTAACAGCTGAACTGGTGCCACTGGGCTCACTGGGCACTAATTTAAAACATCATGAAGCCCAGTAGGAGAAGACATTAGCATATCATTTTTAGGAAAAAGCTTTAAATACATGAATACATTTGCAGAAGTTATTAACCAGAACTTTGTTATCACCGCTCAGGAGCAGTGTATTTCATCTGCAGGTACTGCACTTAAGTACAAATGTGAAGTTGAAGTACTATTAGAAGTTGTGCAACCTTCTCCTGCTACAATATATTGATCCCAGAGGAAATTATTCTACTTTAAAAAAAAAGAAAAAAGATTCTGACAGTTTTAAAGCAAATTAAAATGTGCAACCGGAGCGATGAATCCATTGACAGTAAATGTGTCACTAATCCCTTCGCCGTTTTTATTACGTACAAATAATTCACGCTTCCAAATGTGCAGCTTTTCCCTTTCGTAATGTTAAATAACGTTAATGTAATATAATATAATATAATATTCACAAAGTTACGCTTCTCGGGGGGGAAACTGTGACGCCATTTCTCACCACTTTCTTCACTTCACGTTCCCCACGATTCAAACATCCGTCATGCGACGCAGAGGAGCGCGATGTTTCCTCCTGCTCCTCCTCCTCCTCCTCCTCCTCTTCCTCCTCCTCCTCTTCCTCCTCTTCCTCCTCCTCCTCACTGGGAGGTGTAAGTGGTTGCAGCTCTGGCAGAGAGACTCACAACATCCCGTGGCGTTCTCGAGACATACTCTCAAATCTAGACGGAGGATATGATGTGAGGGGGGGGGGGGGGAGTGAGGGAGGCAGAGAGAGAGAGATCCTTTCCTTGTGTTCCCTTCCATCTTCCCTCTCTCTTTTTTTGTCTCGTCTCTCTCCTTTTTGGTCTGTTTGTCGCCGTGGAGGACTTCCTTTTAGCTCCCTGCTCCTCTTTGAGTGTGTGTGTGTGTGTGTGTGTGTGTGTGTGAGAGAGAGAGAGAGAGAGAGAGAGAGAGAGAGAGAGAGCTGTCAGTGGGTAATAAGACATCCTGAGAGGAGACGGAGGGCGAGCTGGAGAGAGAATGATGAAGAGAACTGTTGCAGCTAAAATATGTACGTCGCCAAATCTTCTGCCACAGTTCAGGAGAAACTGAGACTAAATGTTCTTTATGCTGGAAACGTTATTCCCTGGCTTGGTTTTGCATAACGAGCGCTGCGTGCAACACGATGCCGATGCCGACCTCCTACAGGAGTTCATCAGCTTTCATCTTTTATTTAAAACGAGACGATAAGTTCCGTTTTTACTGTTTCTGGCCGTAAGATATTGTTTTAATTGTTTTTTTTAAGAAAACGTACCTTTTGAAAATGCACACAGACAACACCTTAAATTAATAAAGTGGAGGAGAGGGATGAGGACATGGAGGAGGAGGAGGAGGAGGAGAGAGATGAGGACATGGAGGAGGAGGAGGAGGAGGAGGAGAGGGAGGAGGACAGGGAGGAGGAGGAGGAGGAGAGAGATGAGGACAGGGAGGAGGAGGAGGAGGAGGAGAGGGATGAGGACAGGGAGGAGGAGTAGGAGGAGGAGGAGGAGGAGAGGGATGACGACAGGGAGGAGGAGAGGGATGAGGACAGGGATGAGGAGGAGGAGAGGGATGAGGACAGGGAGGAGGAGGAGGAGGAGGAGGAGGAGAGGGATGACGACAGGGAGGAGGAGAGGGATGAGGACAGGGAGGAGGAGGAGGAGGAGGAGGAGGAGAGGGATGACGACAGGGAGGAGGAGAGGGATGAGGACAGGGAGGAGGAGGAGGAGGAGGAGGAGGAGGAGGAGAGGGAGAGTTAATGGAGTTCAGGAGAGACAGACGACAACAAACGGAGAGACGGAGACGTGTAGAAGAAGAATACATTAATTATATTTGACATTAATTAAATCTCCGTCGGTGTTTTTATCTCAACGCTTCTGAAAAGAACTTGAGACTCGACTCAAAATCAAAAAGGTCTTTAGAAGTTGACCCTGCTGACCTTTGGCTACAGATCCGTTCCCCCAAACACAGATTAAAGATTATAAAGTGTGTTTTTATATGAATTATTCATCAAAGATTCCCAGAAAGTTGACATTTTATGTCCAGATTAATTTTGTTTAAACAAATAAAAACAAATATGAGTTTTTAGACGTATTATGTAGTTATATTTGTAACTTGTTTGTTTTCAGATTCTTTTAAGAGAAAATGAGACAATGTAGTTTGTTTAAATTATAAATAATGACAAAGTATCTTTTGAGCATTATTGAAACATTGAAGTTCTTCTCACGTTTGAATCTCATAACTGTGACAATGTTGCCAATTTATTTCCTTTTATTACCGTGAATCACGTTATTTGTAAGATTAGAAGCAACAAGAACAACATTGTTCTCCATTAGTGGTTTTATGTGACTATTGAATTTTTTATATTTAATAAACTGATAGAAAAGTTGTTGCAAGTTGACCAAAGAATGTTTTTGTGTTTTTTTAATCTTTATTATTGTTTAATGCAGGAGGGAAAAGTCATTTTGAATCCGTCCTTTCTCTTCTTCACCTCCGCCAAGAGGCTGTTTTGTGAGTTTCGGCCTCAAGATCTGTTTGACTCGAATTATTTATTTATTTATTTATTTATGAAACTTGGTGGAAGGTTGAAGCGTCGGCCGAAAGGAAAAACCTGTGAACTGTCGGAGCGGATCGGCTCTTCTTAAAGCCGACGGCTGCGTCACCTCAAGTGTGCGTGTGTGCGTACGTGCGTGTGTGTGTGTGTGTGTGTGTGTGTTTGTGTGTGTGTGTGTGTGTGTGTGTGTCTGTGTGTGTGTATGTGTGTGTGTGCGCGTGTGTCCAAAGACGCTTACGTAAGCTCTCCCCGCTCTCACCTCTCTGTGTCTCTTCTTCTGTCACATCCTTTACCTCCTCTGTCACCCTCTCGCTCTACTTAATATTACATCCCCCCCTCCTCCTCCTCCTTTCCTCACCCTCTCATGTTCCCTTTCATCTTCCCTCTCTCCTCTTCTTTTCTTGTTGACTCCTTCATCGTGTTTCTGCACTTTTTTTCTCTCGTCTCTCTCCTTTTGGTCTGTTTGTCGCCGTTTCCTTTCAGCTCCCTGCTCCTCTTTGCTTGTGTGTGTGTGTGTGTGTGTGTGTGTGTGTGTGTGTGTGTGTGTGTGTGTGTGTGTGTGTGTGTGTTATGATGGAGGTCGAGGTGACACACACACTAAGTGCTGCCACAGTGTTTTACCAACACAAGGCTTTCAGAGCAGATTATATAACAATGTGTGTGTGAGTGTGACGGGAAACTGAGAGCTGCCTTGTTGTGTCTCGCTTGTTCTTCCAGGAAATCACACACACAGACACACACACACACAGACACACACACACACACACACACACACGTACATGCCTCCACACGTGCACACATTCATGCATTATTTAGAAATTGTGCAGTCACTCGTTGTAATTTGTTTCATGCTGCCGAGCTTCGTCAGATAAAGATATTTTATATATTTTGGAAACGTTCATTTTAAAGTGTTGTGTACTTTGGGTTGTTTTGTTGTGTACTTTGGGTTGTTTTGTTGTGTACTTTGGGTTGTCTTATTCTGTACTTTGAGTTGTTTAGCAGTTTAAAATGAGACGATGTCTCCAAAGACTTAAATATGTTTCCAGCAAATATCTTAAAATGTATAATTCAAGTCTAAAATGTACTTTTGGAGCTGAAAATATACAATATAGTGTACAAAAATACACCATGTACACGAATATCAGCGTACTTTTACAATTTAATACTAACAGGAAACTAAAATGTGTGAATTGTTGGTTATGAATCAATTAGACTTTATCGTCTTACTTAAAGTTGGTAATTAAAACAATCAACGACCAATCAGAGCCGGCAGCTGTCAATCAAACTGTCTTTGAGTTATCTTTTTGTTGTTGTTGTAAAGTACGTGAAGCAGCTTGAAGTACAGATGCTCCTCTGCAGTAGTTGAGTAAATGTACTCAGATATACTTTAAATGGTTTCTGTCTTTTGGATTCCAAGATATTTTGAATTGGACCTTTTCTCGGGTGCAATGCATTGTGGGAGAATAGTGTGCGACCTCCTCCGTGAGAGATGTACACAACGATACGCAACGCACGCCACTCTTCATCCTCTCTCTCTCTCTCTCTCTTTTGACCTTGTGTATCCATCTCCTGGGAAACCTTCGTCATGATTCCTTTTGCTCTTCCTACTTCCTCTCCACTCGTCTCCTCTCCTGTTGTTTTCCTCTTTTTCACACCTTGTCGTTTCCTCATTTCCTCTCTTCTCCTTTACCTCCCCTCCTATTCTGTTTCTTCACTCATGCATTCTCCTTATTTCCTTATAACCTACTTCCTCTCCTTTTGACTCCTCTTCTCTTGTCTCCTCTCCTCTTGATTGCCCCCTCTCTTTTTCTCTTGTTTCCTCTTCTCCTGTTATTTTGTCTTTATCTTGTTTCCTCTCTTCTCTTTTACGGTCATTTCCTCTCCCCTCATTTCCTTTACGCTCCTTCTGTTTCCTCCTATTTCCTCTCTTCTCTTTTATCGCCTCTCCTCTCCTTTCTCTTTCTCTCACTTCCACTCCTGCTTATTATTCCTTCTGTATCTCCTCCTTCTCCTTGTGTCCTTCTAACACACTTCCTCTCCTCTTGATTCACCCCTCTCTATTTCTCTTGCTCCCTCTCCTCTTTTTGTTACTTCTTCTCCTCTTTTTCACCTTCATCTTTACACCTTCTTGTTTCCTCTTATTTCCTCTCTTCCCCTTTATTTCCCCTCCTCTCTTTTCCTCTCCTTCACGGTTCTTTCCTCCCCTTTCATTTCCTCTCTTCTCATTTCCTCCCCTCTCATTTCCTCTCTTCTCCTCTCCTTCATGGTCATTTCCTCCCCTCTCATTTCCTCGCTTCTCATTTCCTCCCCTGTCATTTCCTTTTCTCCACTTTTGTTTCCTCTTATTTCCTCTCTTCCCCTTTATTTCCCCTCCTCTCTTTTCCTCTCCTTCACGGTTCTTTCCTCCCCTTTCATTTCCTCTCTTCTCATTTCCTCTCTTCTCCTCTCCTTCATGGTCATTTCCTCCCCTCTCATTTCCTCGCTTCTCATTTCCTCCCCTGTCATTTCCTTTTCTCCACTTTTGTTTCCTCTTATTTCCTCTCTTCTCATCCTCTTTTCTCCCGAGTCCACTTGTTCACTTTCTCCTCTTACTTCCTCTGATCTCTTCTTTCTTTCTGATCAACTGATCAGAAAGAAAAAGGAGGGAGGAGGAAGAGCTAGAGGGTGAAGAGTGAGTTGGTTTTAAAGGATGAGGAGTTACATAACACCAAAGTAACTTACACACACACACACACACACACAGCACGGTTACCCATCATGCCGAGCTCCTCTAAACCCCAAATAAACTCTCTGATTGGCTGTTTGATACACAGGAAGTAACAAACTATGTCCAGAGAGCTGCAGGAAAGTGGCGGGTACCTCCCACAACACCGCTGCAGTGCATTGTGGGTATTTCCGATAGACAAGCGTAAGAGGGAAAAGTGTGAAAGGAGAGATTGGAAATCAAAAGCATGAGGAGAGGAAAAGAGGAAGGAGGGAGGAGAGAAGAGGATGTTGGGAGTACAACTAACTTATAAAAATGTTCAAAGCAGAAGGAGAAGAGGAGAAGAAATATGACGTAGTCATCGCAGTTAACTGTCGCTAATATCAAATGTCCGACTCTTCACCATCTACAGGCATCAAAACAGGAAGTCAGTGGAGGAGTAGTAAAGCCCGCCTCTCCCTTGATTTGATTGGCCGCCTCGGTCAAGCGTGACGCTGACGAGCGACGCAACAGAGATTTTGTCAATTATGATTATGGACATACAAGGAATTTGACTCACAATAAACATAGACATATAATAAAACAAATTAAAAATAATAACAACAATAAACAAACAATAATCAAGGCATGATTAAAAGCTTTTAAAGTTGCAAGAATCCAAGATGGCGACAGATCGCCGAACTCAAGGGTGATCCAGAAACCAGCGGTCCACTTCTGAAAACGTCTGCAGGAGAGAGTTAAGACGGTTATAAGGAAGTTGGCTGCACTTTACCTCGTGGGCTCATTTTATGGACTGGAGGCCTGATATAAATGTGGATTGTTGCCAGTTCTTTGTTATCGTTCTACTCCTCTAAAAGCCTTTTTGTGTGCCCAAAGAAAAATGTTTCCATCTCTTCTCGAGTCGTTCAGGTCTCAGAGTTAAGAGTTTGGTTCATGTCGCCCGGTATGTGCTCAGGTCTCAGGTCTGGGTTCAGGTCTCAGGTCTCAGGTCTGGGTTCAGGTCTCAGGTCTCAGGTGGATGTGTGTATGCATCAATATCTTTTAAAAAGGCAATCAAGCTCTGACCACACGGTGTTCTTCATGCTCAGATTATACGGACTGAGCCTTCAAACACCTGCCTCTCGGATCATTGGTGTTTATTAGCACTGAGGCAAGAGCAACACACACACACACACACACACACACATGCTGCAGGGTGTGTGTGTCTGTGTGTGTGTGGGAGAGAGGAGACGTACGACAACAGACGGGAGGAATGAAGGAATTAGGAGGACAAGAAAAATGTATCTTTACACCACCATTTTGGGGTCTGATCGTCAAACTTGAAGAGTTTAAACTAAAGTATGCTATCTCTGAACCTGATCCCATGCTAGCCCGATCCCAACCAGACCTTGACCCGATCCTCATCCAATCCTGTATGCATTCAAAGCTCTGGATCATGTGATGAAGCTCCACACAGTGAGCTGCAGGGAAGTTCAATCCACTTCCTCCTCCTTCATTACTTAAAGCTTCAGTTGTGATTTATTGTCAAATGAAGCACGTGAATCACGCGATACGATGATGAACTAAAGATGTTCAACTAAGACAAATGACTAATTGATGCTCTTCTGGTCCCAGCGAGCCAGGAAAGGTCACCTGGACTCTTCTGGCTCCGAGTAGCGGAAGTGTGCTGAGGAAGGAAGAGGTGAGGAAAGGAGGAAAGGAAAGGAGACATTCGGTTTGAGTTGAAGCGATGGACGCCGATCCAGAGAGTGGAGGAGGGAGGAGGGAGGTGGAGGGGGAGAGAAACCGTGAAGCGTTTCCTGTGGAGAGAGCTTGTGTTAATCCGACAGCTTGGCGACGCTCCAAAAACAAGCCAAATGTATTCACTTTCCTCTTTTGGCTGCTGCAGAGGAGCAAGAGAGAGGAGAGGGAGGAGGAGTCGCTCCATCTATAACACATCTATAACACAGGGGAGCAAGAGAGAGGAGGGGGAGGAGGAGACGCTCCATCTATAACACATCTATAACACAGGGGAGCAAGAGAGGAGGAGGAGACGCTCCATCTATAACACATCTATAACACAGGGGAGCAAGAGAGAAGGAGGAGACGCTCCATCTATAACACATCTATAACACAGGGGAGCAAGAGAGGAGGAGGAGACGCTCCATCTATAACACATCTATAACACAGAGGAGCAAGAGAGAGGAGAGGGAGGAGGAGACGCTCCATCTATAACACATCTATAACACAGGGGAGCAAGAGAGGAGGAGGAGACGCTCCATCTATAACACATCTATAACACAGGGGAGCAAGAGAGGAGGAGGAGACGCTCCATCTATAACACATCTATAACACAGAGGAGCAAGAGAGAGGAGAGGGAGGAGGAGACGCTCCATCTATAACACATCTATAACACAGGGGAGCAAGAGAGGAGGAGGAGACGCTCCATCTATAACACATCTATAACACAGGGGAGCAAGAGAGGAGGAGGAGACGCTCCATCTATAACACATCTATAACACAGGGGAGCAAGAGAGGAGGAGGAGACGCTCCATCTATAACACATCTATAACACAGAGGAGCAAGAGAGGGAGGAGGAGACGCTCCATCTATAACACATCTATAACACAGGGGAGCAAGAGAGGAGGAGGAGACGCTCCATCTATAACACATCTATAACACAGGGGAGCAAGAGAGGAGGAGGAGACGCTCCATCTATAACACATCTATAACACAGAGGAGCAAGAGAGAGGAGAGGGAGGAGGAGACGCTCCATCTATAACACATCTATAACACAGGGGAGCAAGAGAGGAGGAGGAGACGCTCCATCTATAACACATCTATAACACAGGGGAGCAAGAGAGGAGGAGGAGACGCTCCATCTATAACACATCTATAACACAGGGGAGCAAGAGAGGAGGAGGAGACGCTCCATCTATAACACATCTATAACACAGAGGAGCAAGAAAGAGGAGAGGGAGGAGGAGACGCTCCATCTATAACACATCTATAACACAGGGGAGCAAGAGAGGAGGAGGAGACGCTCCATCTATAACACATCTATAACACAGAGGAGCAAGAGAGGGAGGAGGAGACGCTCCATCTATAACACATCTATAACACAGGGGAGCAAGAGAGGAGGAGGAGACGCTCCATCTATAACACATCTATAACACAGGGGAGCAAGAGAGGAGGAGGAGACGCTCCATCTATAACACATCTATAACACAGAGGAGCAAGAGAGAGGAGAGGGAGGAGGAGACGCTCCATCTATAACACATCTATAACACAGGGGAGCAAGAGAGGAGGAGGAGACGCTCCATCTATAACACATCTATAACACAGGGGAGCAAGAGAGGAAGGAAGAGACGCTCCATCTATAACACATCTATAACACAGAGGAGCAAGAGAGAGGAGAGGGAGGAGGAGACGCTCCATCTATAACACAGAGGAGCAAGAGAGAGGAGAGGGAGGAGGAGACGCTCCATCTATAACACATCTATAACACAGAGGAGCAAGAGAGAGGAGGAGGAGACGCTCCATCTAGAATACATCTATAACACAGAGGAGCATGAGAGAGGAGGGGGAGGAGGAGACGCTCCATCTATAACACATCTATAACACAGAGGAGTAAGAGAGGAGGAGGAGACGCTCCATCTATAACACATCTATAACACAGGGGAGCAAGAGAGGAGGAGGAGACGCTCCATCTATAACACATCTATAACACAGGGGAGCAAGAGAGGAGGAGGAGACGCTCCATCTATAACACATCTATAACACAGGGGAGCAAGAGAGGAGGAGGAGACGCTCCATCTATAACACATCTATAACACAGAGGAGCAAGAGAGGAGGAGGAGACGCTCCATCTATAACACATCTATAACACAGGGGAGCAAGAGAGGAGGAGGAGACGCTCCATCTATAACACATCTATAACACAGGGGAGCAAGAGAGAGGAGGGAGAGGAGGAGACACTCCATCTATAACACATCTATAACACAGGGGAGCACGAGAGGAGGAGGAGACGCTCCATCTATAACACATCTATAACACAGAGGAGCAAGAGAGGAGGAGGAGACGCTCCATCTATAACACATCTATAACACAGGGGAGCAAGAGAGGAGGAGGAGACGCTCCATCTATAACACATCTATAACACAGGGGAGCAAGAGAGAGGAGGGGGAGGAGGAGACGCTCCATCTATAACACATCTATAACACAGAGGAGCAAGAGAGAGGAGGGGGATGAGGAGACGCTCAATCTATAACACAGAGGAGCAAGAGAGAGGAGGGGGATGAGGAGACGCTCAATCTATAACACATCTATAACACAGAGGAGCAAGAGAGAGGAGGAGGAGACGCTCCATCTATAACACATCTATAACACAACAGGGTTCAATATTTTATTGATTTGATCCGGTTTCTCTAATATTTTAGTTTTATTGCAAAAGACGTACACGGGGATTCTGCATATTTTTAGGCCGTTTCCTGCACACTCCGAATATTTGACATGACTATTTTACAAACCTGTCGTGTGACCTTTTGACCTCCCAGACAAACAAATGACTTCATGTGCTGTTTGTGAGTCGATCAGCCGACTCTCCTGAGATGTGCAATCCATCATGTTGAACGAGGCCTCAAATTGATCCTTCCCACTCAATAGTGCTCCATTGCTTTTTACATTATTAAGGGACGACTATTTTTAGGTTTTCATGTCCTTAAATAAGGAGGAGAGCTGGAGGAGAGCTGGAGAGAGGAGGAGGAGAGGAGGAGGAGAGGAGGAAACAGAGTCAGCAAAAGAACGAGTCACAAACAGTATATCTCTCTTTTTTATTTCCCCTCAACGCGTCTCTGCAGAGAGAAAGATGAAAGAGGGCGGAGAGGAAGAGAGGTAATACAAATAAAGAAGGAAAAGTGGAGGATTTTGTGTAGACAAAAAAATAGAGGAGGGGGGAGAGGGGGATGAGGGGGGGAGGAAACACAAACGAGCTGTTTGGATGTTTGTGAAGTTTGTGCGACATCTTGATGAATGACAGCAATCAAAGGGAGATGGTGAGGGGGAAGAAAGAGATATTAAAACAGAGGAGTGGGTGGAGTTATTTTGAGGTGCAGCAGACGGGGGAATGGGGGGGGGGGGGGGAGACGCCAAAATAAGAGCGCAAGAGACAGATAATAAATAACAAGAGGAACAGAACTCAACATCAGGAGCTGTTTCCTCTCGCACTGTGTTGGATCTCCAGCTCCAGTTTGGGTGTTCCAGTCTTTATGCTAAGCTACGTTAGCCTGGTAGCAGCAGCTTCATATTGACTACACACACACACACACACACACACACACACTGCAGGGTGTGTGGTGGTGTAACAATCAGCTGTGGTGAAACCAGCAAAGGTCAAAGGTGATGGAGGAGTGACAGAGAGAAGGAGAAGGAGAGAGGAGATGTTTTTGGTGAACATAATGTTGTCCATGTTTGTCGAGTTGACTTTTACTTTTGAACATTTAACACTAAAAAAGTCATAATTTATTTAGTTTTCTTCCCTTTTACTCGTCTTTTTCCTCTTTTGGTTTCCTTTCCTTCCCTCCTGGCCTCTCCCTGTGTTTCCTTTCCTTCTAGACATCACATTCATATCCTTTCCTCTCCTGCTCGTTGTTTTCGTCTCATCTCCCCATGAGACGACGTGGAGATTAAAGTATTTAACCCGAGATACAACCCCTGAAACATTCATGTGTGTGTGAGTGTGTGTGTGTGTGTGTGTGTGTGTGATACCTGCAGTCCTGCTTAATTATACATTAACAGTAGTCTCAATAATAAATGGATGTGTGTTTGTGTACTGACAAATGTCTACTGTGTGTGTGTGTGTGTGTGTGTGTGTGTGTGTGTGTGTGTGTGTGTGTGTGTGTGCGCGTGTGCGCGCGTGTGTGTGTAGTCCAATAATATGCAGCACTAACTGAATGATATATTGCCATTCATGTTAATTTAATTAATCTATCAACACATGGCCTCAATTAGAGTTTTTTTTACACACACACACACACACACACCTAAACACACACAGAGACACACACACACAGACAAACACATGCACACACACAGACACATATATACACATGTACATATGAGTGTTTTTGACTTATGACTCTGATCTAGCTTAACTTCTGAGTGACCTCTGACCTCAAACTGAAGAGAAATGTTAAGTTGCTGTGTATGGAGTCTGCAGAGTGACACTTTGTTATGTGTTTAAATGTAATCAGACAATAACTTAATAGCTCTGTATGAAAAATGTAATGACATTTGCTTTTAAATTCTGCATTTAAAGACTCTGAAACAAGTATTTAATGGATTAATTGCGTAGAAAAAGCATTTACGTTCCTTGTTTTGTTTCAGAACGTCGATTCAAAGTTGCTTTGTTGACACTTATTAGAAAAAAACCTTTAATATGTTTAAATGCACTAAAACTTTCTTTAAATTATGACTTGCTACTTATTTTGTTTACATTTACCAACATGTTCGGGTTCTCCTTGTGACAGACGAACCAACCTTGAAAACCAGGAGGTCAGCGTTGATTCATCCGTTACGTTCTTCCTGTAAATACGGAGCTTTATTTTGAAAAGACTGTGAGCATCGATTGGGCCGATATATTGAGGAAGGAAAACACACCAGCAATGAGGAGTAACTTTTATGCAAGATGACACTTCATAGATCAACCTAATCGGATAAACATGTGTTGTATGTTTGTTAGTATGTGTTGTTATTTTGGTCTGCTGGTGAGGTGCATTATGGGATTTGCAGTCTTTTAGCCAAAGTCAAGTGAGCTGATCTGACGAGGAACTGAAATGAAACTTGAATAATGGCAAAATTGGAGAATTCCACCGCACCGTTTTGTCTCTCGTGTGTGTGTGTGTGTGTGTGTGTGTGTGTGTGTGTGTGTGTGTGTGTGTGTGTGTGTGTGTGTGTGTGTGTTTATCCTCTGCAGTTTTCACATCACTGACCTGGACTGTTAGGAAAGAGAGGTATATAACTATATATATATATATATATATATATATATATATATATATATATATATATATATAAGTATATATATATGTGTGTATATATATTTTTTTTAAATGTTTTTTTTATTCTTAGTAACTGTAAATGTTAACATGTTCCCAATGTTAAGGCCATCACTTATTATAACTTATTGATGACATCACTTATTATAACTTATTGATGACATCACAGAGTCTCACTTCGTCCTCTAGTATTACGTCTCAAACCTGCTCAGAGCAGCTCACTGATTGGTCGAGGAGCCGTCTGGAATAAACGATGACGAGGTTGTTCGCCGCCTGACGATGAAGACGAGGCTGAAGCAGAAAAAAGGAGGAGAGGAAGGAGCCGAGAGCCCAGAGATCTACTCCCTCATTAGCATACTGCTGCCATAGCAACAGGAAAACCAAACTGGAGCTGAGGGAGAGGAAGGAGAAGAGGAGAGGTGACGGGCTGGAGAGAAGGAGGGAATTTAGGATGAAAGAAGAGAGGAGGTGAAGACGAAGGAGAGGAAATGGGAGAGAATAAGAGGAGGAGGAGGAGCGAAGGCAAGGCTGTAATGAAAGAGGAGGTGAATGAAGGGTTCATGTGTGAGGAGAAGAGGGGAGAAACAAGAGGAGGAGATGGAGGGCAAAAAGAAAAGGAGGAGCACTGAGGATGAAGAGGATTGAAGGAGGAGGAACAAAAAAGAAAGTAGAGAAAAAGAAGAAGGGCAGAACACCAAAGGAGGTTGGAAGGAGAGGAAGAGGAGGAGAAAGGAGCAGGAAGAGGGAGCAGCCACCTTGGGTTGACACTTTATCTCCCTCCTTCTTTTCTTTTCTACCTTTTTTCTGCTTCTATCGTATCATCTATATAATTAAATCCTCTCTCACACACACACACACACACACAGACACACACAGACACACACACACACACACGCTTCAGATCCAGTTGTTCAACCTCTTATCTGGTTGTCTGAAGCATGAGTGTGTATGTGTGTGTGTGTGTGTGTGTGTGTGTGTGTGTGTGTGTGTGTGTGTGTGTGTGTGTGTGTGTGTGTGTGTGTGTGGCTCACTTGGTGGTTATCGGAGGTGTAAGATGATTAAACTGAGAGTAAAGCTTAAAAAGATAAAAACACAACATCTTATTTGTTAATTTAACACACACACACACCGTGTTGTAGACTCATCTCACACACACACACACCGTGTTGTAGACTCATCTCACACACACACACAGGTACGCGTCACCTTTAATCCCGTTTCTCTGACTGTGGAAACCTCAAACTGACTCAAAATTTAAAGTTTTTATTAATTTCTTCATTACCTTAATTATTATTATCAAATTACTTAAATATCATTTGTATCTGAATGACTTAATTCTAAGCTGTCAGATCTGTGACATCCACATAGTTTCAGCACCACGGACAGCTCATCGTTTTTTTTCCTTAAATATTTCAAGATTTTTGTATTAAACTTAATTAAATATTTCCCGATCTTTTCCTTAATGTGACAAAATATTTCACAAACTTTTTCCTAAACTTAACTAAATATTTCCCGATGTTTTCCTGAACCGTCACACCTGTACGAAGAAAAGCAGCTTCAGCGTCGCGACGCCGCAAAATTGGAAGCCGTGATGTTTAAAATAATAATAATAACAAAATAAATCCAATCCCACTCGGAGAGCTGAGATATCCGTCCAAAAAATATATATAAAAAGATGTGCCAGGATCAATTATTTATGAAAACCGGCCCACACTTGTAAGAAAAAGAGGAAGTGTTGAAATGTGCAGCCGCCACCAAATGTTCATGTTTCATTAAAGCAGCGTCAGCGACTTGATTGACAGCTTCAGGTGACGGACCGAATGTTTCAGCTCGGCAGCCAAAATCCCCACAACCTTGATTCTTATTTATTCATTTATCTAATAGGCTATTTGTTTGATGGGAACACACACTCTTGTGTGTGTGTGTGTGTGTGTGTGTGTGTGTGTGAGACTTGGCATAACGGGGGAGGAAGGGAGAGAAGGGGAGGAGGGGGGAAGAAATGCTTTGGACAAAGTGGGAGGAGCTTGTCGGTGACTCAGAGGGCGGCCCTTCAGCTCCTCCCACTGGCGTAATGGCAACGGTGTTAGAGGGAGGAGGGGCCTCCTCACCTGTCGGGGCGGGAGGCGTCGTGACCTCTTGTGACCTTTCGTGACCTTGTGTGTGTGTGTCTACTCCCAGATTTTACCCGTTTGTCTACGTATTCATCACAAAGACACACAGATGTTTACGTTGTTTGTTTGTTGGTGGAAGGTGTGTATAATACAACAGTCCCCCCCCCCCCCCCCCCTCTCTCTCTCTCTCTCTCTCTCCCCCCCCCCCCCCCCCCTTCTCTCTCTCCAGTTCGTGGCTCAGCCTAACTGCCAGCAGCTTCTGGCCACCTTGTGGTACGACGGCTTCCCGGGCTGGAGGAGACGACACTGGGCCGTCAAGCTGGTCACCTGCTTCATCATCGGACTCCTGTTTCCCTTCTTCTCACTGGTGAGGAGGGAGGAGGGAAGGGAGGGAGGGAGGGAGGGAGGTGGAGAAAACTAAGTAGAGGTAAAGAAAATAGAAGCGGAAACGAGGAGACAAGAAGATGACATGCAGGAGACAGGAAGTGTGTGAGGAAGGGATTGAGGAAGTGAGGAAAGAAGTTGAAGGAGGACTTAAATGAGAGGAGAGAGAGAAAGGAGAAAGGAGGGAGAAGGAGAACCAGAGAAAACGAAGGGGACGAAGGTCAGATGGAGGAAATAAAGAATGTGAAGCGAAAAGAGGGAGAAGAGGATTTTGAGAGAGTGAATGAAAATGAGAGAAGGAGAGAATAAAGAAAGAAGACAAAGTAAAAAGGGTGAATATGAAGATGAAAAGATGGAGGTGAGGAGTGCAACATCAGCTGAACTGGCGTTTCTTTCCTCAACGTAAATTAGTTGCCGGGCGGAAACTACTAAATATTTATTCATTTTCAGAAGTGTAACCCCTTGAATGGCAGTTTGTTGACTTAAGGCCACAGTTGTTGTTGTTGTTGTTGTTGATGTTGTTTTTTGGGAGGGGGCAGAACAATACTTTTTTTCAGTCTACTAAATGAATCGATGACTCACCTCCTAAATGGACGATTTCCAAATAAAAATGTTCCCATTCGCACCAGAAATAATGTACTTTTCAAAAACACCAACAAAAAAAAATACCAGACGTGAAAACATATTTAATATTTTAAAATATATGAAACTTCTCTCTACTCAAAGCCTCGCAGGCATGACTCAGAGACAGCTGAGCGTACGAGCAGAACAATTAAACAAGCGTCAAAACAACAACAACAACAACAACAACAACAACAACAGTGACAGCTCCAACCATACGAGGTGGCGGCTGGCTGAGTGGCTCAGTTAGGGACCTCCGGCTTCGGACGTCTCGCCTCCTGCTCGTCTCTCTAATGTCTTCGTCTTCGTCCTCGTCTTCCTCAGATCTACCTGCTGGCTCCCAAGAGCACCCTGGGCCGCTTCGTGAAGAAGCCCTTCATCAAGTTCATCTGCCACACGGCGTCCTACCTGACCTTCCTCTTCCTCCTGCTGCTGGCCTCGCAGCACATCGCCCGCACCAACCTGCACATGCAGGGACCCCCACCCACCCTGGTGGAGTGGATGATCCTCCCCTGGGTGCTGGGTACGTATCGTCTTCAGAGCCTCTGGTTGTATAGAAGTCTATGCTTCATGTGTTAAAGCTGCATTCTCTCTCCTGACCACCAGGGGGCGACTTCTCTGGTTGTATAGAAGTCTATGCTTCATGTGTTAAAGCTGCATTCTCTCTCCTGACCACCAGGGGGCGACTCCTCTGGTTGTATAGAAGTCTATGCTTCATGTGTTAAAGCTGCATTCTCTCTCCTGACCACCAGGGGGCGACTCCTCTGGTTGTATAGAAGTCTATGCTTCATGTGTTAAAGCTGCATTCTCTTGTGTTTACATATTTGTTTTTTGTTTCTCTTCTTGTCTTTAATAAATTACTAATATTTTACTTTTACTTTAACATGCACTAAACATAAGAAGAAATGTCTCCTCTTAATTAAAAACTAAAAAAAAATTTAAAAATAATGTAAAAAAGAAATGTTAAAAGAAATGGGTTTTTTTAACTTTGATTGCTTCTCATTAAAAGGACTCTGAGTGAGTCTACAAGTGTGTGTGTGTGTGTGTGTGTGTGCGTGTGTGTGTGTGTGTGTGTGTGAGTGCGCGTGTGTGTATGTGTGTGTGTGTGTTAAAATGAGTGATTGCATCTCCATATTCTCTCTCCGTGAGACGACACCGATGATTTCTAAAACCATAACCTCGATCACTTCTTTTTGAACCATCTGTTCCTCTTCGTCGTCTCTTCCTCTCTTTTAAACTCTCGGGCTACGAAACGCTTTTGACACGGAAAAGAAAACAACGTTGTGCGTCAGAAGAACACAAGGATGCATTGTTCCTTAAATAGGGAAGAATAAATATACCAAAGCTGTTCATGTTCAACACACTGAAGAATAACCTCCATCTTCACCTTCATTTAAAACCAATAAAACAAAAATAGCTCATTTGAGTACAAAGAAAACACAATTTTTCGCATTAAAATAAACAGTTTTAACCTACTCAACACTGCACTGAAAGAAACACATTTAAATAGAACTAAATGGAGGTAGTCAGTAAATATGGATAATACCAACGTTACTAGTCTATGTAATGGAAACTTAAAGTTCAGAAGTTGTTGTTTTTCCCCCAACTTTAATCACACATGTGTCTCTAGAAGAACAGATGAGCCGGAAGAAAGAACAATAGAAAAATGACTCGTGAATTATTTAGAATAAAACCTGAAGTATAGAAGAAATGTGGCGCCCGAGGACAATACTCAGCAAAATAAACAGAGCAAACTAGAGGCCGCTGGTGGATGATATTAATGTGTGTGTGTGTGTGTGTGTGTGTGTGTGTGTGTGTGTGCGTGTGTGTGTGTTTGTGTGTTTCAGGGTTCATCTGGGCAGAGATTAAGGAGATGTGGGACGGGGGATTCACAGAGTACATCCACGACTGGTGGAACCTGATGGACTTCGCCATGAACTCCCTCTACCTGGCCACCATATCGCTGAAGATAGTGGCCTATGTCAAGGTGAGAGACTGACCTTTGACCTTGGGGGGAAAAAAAGAGGGGGGGGGGGGGGGGGGGGACGAATAAATAGACGCCGAGTTTTCACTTAGATGCAAAAAAATAATTCTCCCGCTTTCACAGCAAAGCGTTCATCTTTAATGATAATCTGCATCCATATAAGATATATCTGTTTATTAAAGATCTATGGTGTAAGCACACACACACGCACACACACACACACACACACACACACACACACACACACACACACGCCAGACGGCCGGGCCATCTGCAGCAGCTGTGAGTCACTGATGATGGCGGGTGGCCCTCCTACTCAGGCTCCGCATTCACATCCAGCACACATATATAAAGTGTGCACAAACACACAACTGTATCCTTACATGCATTCAGTAACAGACACACACACAAACACACACACACACACACAGCAGCTGGAAGCAGTAACCTGTCAAGATGTATGTGTTCTAAGGAAACGTACAGTTCCTGCTCGTTACTTGTATGATGAATTTTCAAAATAAACCTCCATGTTCAAAGGAACCATTGTCTTTTTTCAAAATAAACTTCCATGTGTACAGATTCTGCAAGTAACATGCATAGAGTGTATTTTCAAAATAAACTCATACCGTGGGTTTACTAATTATTTTGTTTACTTTTGCACCAATAGCACTCAAAATGGGTTGTCTTCCTTCCTCCCCCCTCCTCCCCTCCATGTCTCCCCTCTCTCCAGTACAACTCCTCTCGTCCCAGGGAGGAGTGGGAGATGTGGCACCCCACCCTGATCGCCGAGGCCCTGTTCGCCATCGCCAACATCTTCAGCTCGCTCAGACTCATCTCCCTCTTCACCGCCAACTCCCACCTCGGGCCCCTGCAGATCTCGCTGGGGAGGATGCTGCTGGACATCCTCAAGTTCCTCTTCATCTACTGTCTGGTGAGACCATCACAGGAACCAGATTAGCAGCGCTGGAGACGGTTTACCGGCTCACAAGATGTAGGACGGAATACAAATTAAGTCTTACCTTTGCTATTAAAAGTGAACAAGTCAATGCTGAAGTGTCTTCACGCTGCATTCCCTCTACTGACCACCAGGGGGCGACTCCTCTGGTTGTATAGAAGTCTATGCTTCATGTGTTAAAGCTGCATTCTCTCTCCTGACCACCAGGGGGCGACTCCTCTGGTTGTATAGAAGTCTATATAAATGACTCTACTTCTCTTGATTTATTCCCTCAGTAAACATTGTAAACATTAGTTTTTGGTCTCAATCTCTAGTTTCAAGTCTTCTTCAATACAGCGTGATGTTCATTTAGTAAATTATGGTCATTTAGAGCCAAACAGACCATAAAGCAGAGGATGCTTTAGGGGCGGGGCTACAAGGTGATTGACAGGTCACTACCTCGTCTTACAACCTTTTCACGTTGCGTGTTTTCACTTATTGAAAGGTAAACTGTAACATTTTAGTCTAATTGTTCTCCACGACGAGGCGAGCGTCAGCGTCCTTCGTCGATGGCAGAAGGACCCGACGGGCCTCTTTCCTGACACCCAGAACTCATTAGCTCCTTCTCGTGGGAACTCCTAACCCACAACACGACCCCCGTGGGAACCGTCGCGCTCCCTGGAGAACCCGCATGTATCACTGGCTCGACCTCAGTAAACGTATCGTGAGATGCTGAACTCTCAAATGTCTCTTCTGCGTCCCTGAACCTCGTCTGGCTCGAGGCGACGGAGGAATAATGTGTTTCCTGTTCAGGTCCTGCTGGCGTTCGCCAACGGCCTGAACCAGCTGTACTTCTACTACGAGACCAAGGCCTCAGAAGAACCCAACA
Organism: Cyclopterus lumpus; assembly: GCF_009769545.1. Lineage (NCBI taxonomy): Eukaryota > Metazoa > Chordata > Actinopteri > Perciformes > Cyclopteridae > Cyclopterus > Cyclopterus lumpus. Next base: position 4,286,868 of record NC_046983.1, on the reverse strand, counting down.
ACTGCAAGGGCATCCGCTGCGAGAGGCAGAACAACGCCTTCTCCACGTGAGTACTGTCTCTTTAAATGGAAGCTGCAGCCGTTTCATGTGTTGCAAAGACCTTTGTTGGCGCTACTGAAGGGCAAAATAATGCACTATTTGGAGGATTTGAACCTTTTATGGTCTTTTTTTTCTTATTGTTTTGCCGGCTATGATTTAAACTTTTAACGTGTGTGTTTTTTATTAAAGGTTAAAAGGTGTTTTGTTCTCGTATCTCAACGACTTTTAGAACGATTTCTCCCCTCGGGAGGAATTGTAATGACTTTGGTGTTTCTTTATTTTACTTTAAGATGATGCAGAACTTTTATTAATCCCGAAAAGGAACTTCTTGTGCGAGGTTCATCAAAGATAACAAAAGAAAACAATGGAATAAGAATATAAAAGAACAATAGAGTGTAGAATAAAAGAGTCAAAATAGTGTCCAATGGAAACTTAAAATATAAAAGTAACAATTAGCTTGTTTGCAGAGTTTCGTCAGGGCTGTAGTTTGAACTGATTTGAACTGGTTTGAACTGGTTTTGCTCCATAAATAAACGCTGGTGTTTGCTATGATGACATCCGCCAGCAGAGAAGCAAACACCCATTTAAACTTTAAACTAATCTCACAACATCTGCAATCAAGAGTGTGTGGACAGAGCTGCTGCGCCAGCCGTAATGCAAACACACGCACACACACAATCAAACACACACACACACACACACACAGATCCGTGTGTCTTTGCTGATGGAGGCAGAGTGAGGGCCAAGCCGAGTCAGGGGGCTGGATATTGATGAGGCGTGCTGTTTGTTTTAGATAATATGCGTATTGATTGGCGATCGATTCCATTACAGTAAAGCACTCGGGGACGGTGATGGTTCACACTTTTAACTGTGTGTGTGTGTGTGTGTGTGTGTGTGTCTATTAAAGGGTGAAAGGTGTTTTGTTCTGGATAAATACATAAACCGAGTGTCATCTCCGTGGCGTTAAAGATCAATAAGGTTTTGATCTTGTTTTTTGCTTGTAGTGAGATGAATAGACACATGTTACACATGTACCTCGTAGATATCTCCATGACACTCCTACAGTTCATTACTGACATTAAGAGGATTATTTATTTAAGTTTTCTGAAATGTTGTGTTTAAATATGCAAATGAGGCATTCTGTAATGGTAACTTTGGTGAATTTAAGATCAATCTACAGACGTGGTATCGTATGCATTCGCCTGTAGCATCCCCTCAAAATGCAAGTATTATAAATATACAGACGGGAACCCAGGAATAGTATTTTATATGACATTATATATATATATATATATATATATATATATATATATTTTAAATTGAGTTATGCGTTGGTGAAAGTAGACCTCCTCGCTGAGAAACAACAAACGCACTCAGCCTCGAACCTTTGACTGGATCCCAGCTGCTGTCGCAGCGTCTCATCTGCACGCCGACGCCACGGAGCTAAATGAGCGAGCATATCGCCGCGGCGACGCCGAAGATGATGCATAATGCAAAGGTCCCCCCCCCCCCCCCCCCCCCCCCCCCCCCCCCCCCCCATCCACCCACCCACCTGCAGGCGAACCGGCCTGCGTCAACATTCATGCATTTGCAATGCAGGGATCGGTTCCTCTTTGGGATTGTTTCCCCTGTAATTCACACACACACACACACACACACACACACACACACACACGCACACACATATCACAATGATTTGTGAATTATTTCCAGGTTCTCGCTCACCTGTACTTCACACACACTTATCTCCATTGATGTGTTAGACCGCTTACACCCCGCTGAGTGTCTCACTGCCTCTACCTTCAAGACTAAAGATGATCCTGAGGCCTTTTCAACAACTGGAACTATGAATCACGAACTGTGAGTTCTCCGACTACATTTATTTGAGTGGTAGACCTGTAACAAGTCAGAGAGACACGGTCTTGGAGGGATAACAGGTCTCCCCATCGGGCCTTCAAAGAGAAATGAACTTTTAGACCTTTATACTTTTAGACCTTCAGACCTTTAGACTTTGAGACCTTTAGACCTTCATACTTTTAGACCTTTAGACCTTCAGACCGTGAGACTTTTAGACCTTTAGACCTTCAGACCTTTAGACTTTTAGACCTTTAGACCTTCAGACCGTGAGACTTTTAGACCTTTAGACCTTCAGACCTTTAGACTTTTAGACCTTTAGACCTTCAGACCGTGAGACTTTTAGACCTTTAGACCTTTAGACCGTGAGACTTTTAGACCTTTAGACCTTCAGACCTTTAGACTTTTAGACCTTTAGACCTTCAGACCGTGAGACTTTTAGACCTTTAGACCTTTAGACCTTCAGACCTTTAGACTTTTAGACCTTCAGACCTTCAGACTTTTAGACCTTTAGACCGTGAGACTTTTAGACCTTTAGACCTTCAGACTTTTAGACTTTTAGACCTTTAGACCTTCAGACCTTGAGACCTTTAAGCCTTCAGACCTTGAGACTTTTAGACCTTTAGACCTTCAGACTTTTAGACTTTTAGACCATTAGACCTTCAGACCTTTAGACCTTCAGACCTTTAGACTTTTAGACCTTTAGACCTTCAGACTTTTAGACCTCTAGACTTTTAGACCTTTAGACCTTTATACTTTTAGACCTTCAGACCTTTAGACTTTTAGACCTTTAGACCTTCAGACCGTGAGACTTTTAGACCTTTAGACCTTCAGACCTTTAGACTTTTAGACCTTCAGACCTTCAGACTTTTAGACCTTTAGACCGTGAGACTTTTAGACCTTTAGACCTTCAGACCTTGAGACCTTTAAGCCTTCAGACCTTGAGACTTTTAGACCTTTAGACCTTCAGACTTTTAGACTTTTAGACCATTAGACCTTCAGACCTTTAGACCTTCAGACCTTTAGACTTTTAGACCTTTAGACCTTCAGACTTTTAGACCTCTAGACTTTTAGACCTTTAGACCTTTATACTTTTAGACCTTTAGACTTTGAGACCTTCAGACCTTGAGACCTTTAAGCGTTCAGACCTTGAGACTTTTAGACCTTTAGACCTTCAGACCTTTAGACTTTTAGACCTTTAGACCTTCATACCTTGAGACTTTTAGACCTTTAGACCTTCATACCTTTAGACTTTTAGACCTTCAGACCTTTAGACTTTTAGACTTTTAGACTTTTAGACCTTTAGACCTTTAAACTTTTAGACATTTAGACCTTCAGACTTTTAGACCTTTAGACTTTTAGACCTTCAGACCTTGAGACTTTTAGACCTTCAGACCTTGAGACTTTTAGACCTTTAGACTTGTAGACCTTCAGACCTTGAGACTTTTAGACCTTTAGACCTTCATACTTTTAGACCTTTAGACCTTCAGACCGTGAGACTTTTAGACTTTTAGACCTTCAGACCTTTAGACTTTTAGACCTTCAGACCTTGAGACTTTTAGACCTTCAGACCTTGAGACTTTTAGACCTTTAGACCTTCATACCTTTAGACCTTCAGACCTTTAGACCTTTAGACCCTTCAGACCTTGAGACTTTTAGACCTTTACACCCTTCAGACCTTGAGACTTTTAAACCTTTAGACCCTTCAGACCTTTAGACTTTTGGACCTTCAGACCTCTGTCACAAAGTTATTTTATGTCGGTACGAATAATCTTCAACGTTCTCCGGAATAACCGCCTTGAATTTTCATGTTTGTTCGTCACGCCCCCCGGTGTGTAAAGGCCTTCAGAGTGTGTAATCTCAGCAGGCTGCAGTGATTTAAGTGTACACTAGTGCCAACAACACACACACACACACACACACACAGTAAATCTCACATATTCATGAGCAACACAAGCACTATAGGAATGATTTAATTGCACACTGTTGGGCTGCCAAGTCTAAACACACACTTTTGTTTTCTCACACAGAATCATTGTACGCAGTGTTGTCACACACACACACACACACTCTCTCTCTCTCTCTCCCTCTCTCTCTCTCTCTCCCTCCCACACAACTGCAGAGCTATAACAGTGAAATGACTGCATGGCTGTGAGGATCAACTGGAGCAGTTTATGACTCGGCTTAGTGGAGGGGGAGATGAGGGAGAGAGGAGAGAGGGGACAAGGGGACAGGAGGAGGGATAAAGGGAAGATAATGAAAAGAGAGGAGAGGATACAGCTAAAGGACAGGAGAAGACAATGAGAAGATGCAAGAGGAGAAGAGGAGGAGAGGACAGAGGAAAAGAAACAAGGGAAGGAAGGGAGATAAGGTGAGGGGGGTTGAGTCGAAGAGAGGGAAGGAGACAAGGAAAAGAAAAGGACAGGAGTACAGGGGCAGAAAAGTGACATAGGCGTGAGGGAAGAAAACGAGAAGATGAGAAGAGGATAAAAGGAAAGGAGATGACATGATGAGAGGAACCAAGTAGAGGAGAAGAGGATAATAGGGAAGGAGAGGAGACAAGAAGCAGAGGAGAGCATAAAAAGGAAAAGAGATGGTTGATAGAGAGAGGAGACGAGGAGAGTAGAACAGGAGAAAAGGAAAGGAGATGGGAGAATAGAAAACAAGGAGAGGAGAGGAAAAATAAAAGGAGATGAGAGATGAGAAGAGAGGAGAAAGGAAGAGGGTACAAGGAGATGAGGAGAGAGGAACCATTGGGCGGTGAGTAGCAGGTACGTATAAGGAGATAAGGACAGGATACAAGCGTGGAGGCGGGGGAGAGAAAAGAAACAAAGGAAAGGAAACAAGGAGTCTGTGTGTCCTCCAATAAAGAGTTGAAAGAGTTCACAAACTTTCCTTCTTAGTCATGAAGTTTCATAAATCACTTCAGACTTTAATGATCTTCTCTTCTGGGGGACGAAGAACGATTCATCATCATTTATGTCAAATATTTAATTTAACATTAACGCTGAGAGAGGAAACAGGGAGAGCAGAGGAGACAAGGAAACGAGAGCAGTGGTGGAAGGTAACTCGGTACTTTTACTGCACATGAGTACAAGTATACGGATATATATATCCATATATATTTATTTATATTTATATATTTATATATTTATATATGTATATATTTATATATTTATATATATATACATATGTTTATATATGTATACATATATACATATATATTTATATATTTTTATATATATACATATATTTATATATTTATACATATATATTTATATTTATATATTTATTTATGTATATTTATATATTTATATATACTTTTTCTTGTGCTACTTTAAGTATATTTTGATGATGATATTGTGCGAGGATATGAGTACTTCCACCACTGAGTAAGTAAGGGGAGAGGAGATGAATCTAGGAAAGGACCCAGTAAGGGAGAGGAGACCAAGGGGGGAGGAGGAGGAGGAGGAGGAGGAGGAGGAGGAGGAGGAGGAGGAGGAGGAGGAGGAGGAGGAGGAGGAGGAGGAGGAGGAGGAGGAGGAGGAGGAGGAGGAGAGGAAAAATGTGAATGAGTGTGAGGATGAAACAAAGAAGTGTGAAGAAAAGAAGGTGAAGAGAGGGCAGATAGGAGACAAGGGGGTGACGAAGGAAAGGAAACACAAAGGAACAATTAGTTAATGGATACAAGAGATTGATTAAATCATTTCTCTTTTATTCGGTTTCTTTTTGCGTCCATCTTTTTTTCTCATTTCATAACTGCGACTCGATGTCACGCTCGGATGCTTCATTCATCGTCTCTCTTTCTCTCTCTCTCCCCCCTATGCCTCCCTCCCAATGAGTACACACCCACACCCACACACACACACACACACACACACACACACACACACGGTATACTGATTGATTTAGTGATCACACATATACCGTACTGCAAAACACACACACACACACACTGCTATGAATATTTTATGCAGCACAAATATAAAAACCCTGCAGACAAAACCTCTCTCTCTCTCTCTCTCTCTCTCTCTTTGTCTCTCTCTCCCTCTCCCTCTCCCTCTCCCTCTCTCTCCCTCTCTCTCGCTCTCACTCGCTCATTCTTGTGGGACTTCAGGTCTTCGCCAATTGTCGCTTCATCAAGAATGCAATAAGCTGTAACTGTGACTGTCACAAACAGAGGGAGAGGACGGAGGGAGAGTAAAGATGAAGGCGTTAAACGGAGGGGGGAGGAGAGGAGAAGAGAGGAGGGGAGAGGAGAGGAGAAGAGAGGAGGGGAGAGGAGAGGAGAAGAGAGGAGGGGAGAGGAGAGGAGAAAAGAGGAGGGGAGAGAAGGTCCGTCAGAATAAGATCAAAACATACTCTTTAAGTGGATCAGGTCTCCGCCGGTCCCCCTTCAACACAGTTTCAAGGTGAAACTCTTGTTTCTCAATGTCATAGATGCTTCCTTGGTAGGACGCATCCTAAGGAGGCTCCTTTCCTAGCGTTCCTAGAGCGCCCATTGATACAGCTTAGGAAATGTGGCAATGTGCCGAAGAAATATACTTTATTTATTCATTTATAAACGTACAAAACATGCAATTAATTCGCTCTTTCCTCAAAGCCACCAGGCTCCATTGCCAGAAATGTTGCCTCATAAATCTCATGAAGTTTCAGGGTCCTCGGAATTTATATGTTGTGAGTTGTTTTGGTTCGAAGTAAATAAATAATCTAATTCGTTTGGTTTAATTTAAAATAGTTAAAAAGGAAAAACTGTATTTACCGTAAGTATGTGAGACATTTGCATCTGTGCTTTTAGTGTCATAGTATCTTTCGCAGTGTTTTTTTTCTTCAGGAAATACTTTTATTTTGAAGTTTCGAAGAAGCTTCCCGTCCAGTTTTAGTGACGATGTGTATCAGATGTCAGCAGCAGAAGTCTGTTTTTCGTTCACTTGCTTTCTTTCCTTTGCACGACTGCAGCGTATCAGCAAGTAAAATGTTCACCGCAGCTTACTGGGACATCTGAATAAAATATGTCTTCCTGTTGGGGACATCTGTGCTCTTTCTGCTAGAATGATGTCTTTTTGTCAAGCAACAAGGTTCGAGGGGGAAGATTTGGTCAACGCAACGCTGTTTCCTGTCAACATTTAACATTGATTTATTACCATGTTTCTTGTATTGTTACCTCCACTGCATTTATTTGTATTCTGCGCAACATGCGTGTGGTAAAAATCATATTTCAGGACTATTTGGTGGCATCAAAAACATTGCGTTCAACAGACTCTAAGGGTTGAAGCTGTATTTTGTGTTTTGGTTCATTTGGTTAAAAGAAAAGTGATTTAATTGTTAAAATATTGTCGGAGTGGGCCGATCACATGTCACTGACGGCCAATTGGCTTCGAGCAGAAACCAACACAGGAAGTAGTTTTCATTAGATCTGGTGACAAAAAGGATCGAACGCAGTTTGACTCGAGAGGTTTCGACGCTACGCAGATGATACTGTCTTATGACTTCCTGTTTGGGCCTCACAATGAGGCATTTTAATGGCCTTTGCTGTGAAGTGAGTTAGGATTATTTGTTTAAGGAATAAATATCATTCAGTCACACTGAGCATCACAACCAGCAGAAACAACATGGTGGACATTTTTCCTTCTACATGATTTTAAAAGGTGAAGACGTGTCGATGGAGCTTCTCCTGTGAATCACTTCCTGCCAGTTCAGGCAGATCTTACCGACTGTGATCTATTCACGGTTCCAGCTCTTCTTTTAAAAAGAATCCCGTCTCCTGTCGTGAATTTAACTGTTTAGTTTCACGGCACGAAGACACGTCTCATATATTTTAAGTTTCCGCCTCCACATTTATTTCCACCGAGTACAATCTGAGGATATCTCCTCTCTCACCGGGCAGCGTTTCGGGAACCCGTTGTCCTCCGCTCAAAGGTCGAGGGAGTCGTAGCCAATCTGTAACTTCCTGTGACATACTTTCGCTGTGAAAATATGATATGTGGGAATCAAAGAGCGGTCTGGTGGTGGACTTCTGCCTGCCAACATGAATCTACTCGTACGCAGAAGGACTTCTAATAATCATTAGCCTCGCAGACAGACGTCTGTAACCATGAATAATACGGTTAATCAGGGAAAAGTGGCGGTGCTTTGTTTGCTTCTAACGGGAAAGATGAATGTTTCTGACAAAATCACTGATTTATTTTCCAAACCTCAGATTAAGGTGCAGCTCTCCACGGATGCATTATTTATCAAGTGAACGCTCGGCTTCGTAACGAGCGTCTGTCTTCTCGATCGGTCGTCTCTGTGGTTCCCCCTCTGAAGGAAAGACGTCTCTGGCTCTGTGTCCTCAGGTTGTTCGAGACCCTCCAGTCTCTGTTCTGGTCCATATTCGGGCTGCTGAACCTCTACGTCACCAACGTGAAGGCGCGGCACGAGTTCACCGAGTTCGTCGGGGCGACCATGTTCGGGACGTACAACGTCATCTCGCTGGTGGTGCTGCTCAACATGCTCATCGCCATGATGAACAACTCCTACCAGCTGATCGCTGTGAGTCGCCACGTGGAATATCACCAGATGTTTGCAGGCTTCTATATCTGGCACTAAAAGTGCTTGTTTTAGCTCGTATTGTTCTTATAAAGTTTATAAAACATTACCGAAAACATGGGAGACTAAGGGTCCAGGTTTAAAAACACAGAATTTTCTCTTTTAGGAGCAGTTTGAAGACGCTAGTTTTGGATTGTGGATGTTTTGTGGGTTTGTTTTCTAAAATAATATTTTATAGAAGCTAGCCGGACATCTTCAAATGACTTGTTTTATAGGAACAGTGCATAATCTGAAATGTTTTAATATTTTTACTATAATAAATAAGAAGGAAGAGCACCAAATAAAATAAAATATTGACATTGCTGCTTGAAAAATTACTAAAAAGATTGGTTGGTTATCATAACGGTTGCCTGTTAAATTCTTAATTTTTAAAGACAAACAGATGGAAAGAAAATAATAATAAAGTATTGAAAACATTTGTTCCAACTGCAGATCTCTCAACGCAAATTTTATTTAAATCGCACCTTTCATAAAAACGTGCAGCCCAAGGTGCTTCACACAGCAAAACTGAAAAAACAAAAAAAGTGTAATTAATAAGTAATAGCAAACATAGCATTAGAAATTTGACAATAAAATATTAAAATAGATAAAAGTCACAAAATTGTGTTGGACGATGTGTTCAAGGACCGTCGGAAAGATGAACACCTCAAGAGTGTTACTGTTGTCACAGCATATAGCTGTAAACGATAAACGGTGTAGTTTTGGCAAATTGTTTAAAGAAAACGCACAATTTCTTCGACAAAATTACATTTAGAAGAAGAAAACAAAATAAAAGCACGGCATGACCTCGAGCTGTCTCGTTCTCCCGCAAGGACCACGCCGACATCGAGTGGAAGTTCGCCCGCACCAAGCTGTGGATGAGCTACTTCGACGAGGGCGGCACGCTGCCGCCTCCCTTCAACATCATCCCCAGCCCCAAGTCCATCCTGTACCTGCTGGTGTGGCTCCACAACAAGCTGCGCAGGAGGGGCCAGCTGCCCGGGGAGGACACGCACAAGTGTGAAAACCTCCGAGAGTTCACGGTCAGTGAAGGCGTCATCGCTGGGCTTGTTATTCCTCACTTAAAGGGATTAAAAGCAGAAGTCAGATGGCACTCGACTGCGTAGTCTCTGGCATTTATTCTCAGAAGGCATTCACGCAGAAAGTCTCGAAACGTGTTGAAGACTCTAAAATGGCAGAAAAAGAGAGAAAAGAGAGCATCTCATTTTCCCTTTTTTAACCAAATCTGTTACTGTTACTTCTAAAAATAAAGTATCAGTGAAGAGTTACAAAGTTACCTCGTGTGACGACGTGTTGAATATGAAATCTCACGTCATGTCGGGGATGTTTCCTCTCGCTCACGACCTTTTCAAAATAAACCTCCGTCTTCAAAGGAAACTCAAGTTACGTTTAGAAAAAAGACTGTCGTTATTTTTATTAAAATAAATACGGAAGGGCCGCAATTATATTACGCAAGTTACGTGACGAATAAATAGACTGAAATAATTTTGTTAATTTTAAATATTATTTACTTTGTCCCTTGAGTCGTGTTTTCAATTTTCAACATCTGACGTAAAATTTTTCTTATTTATATATTTGTGTCATTTTCATCCTTTTTAGTTTAGTTTATTTTTAACAACTCAAAAGTCCACCTTTAGCTGAGGATGAGTTATTATATTTCATTTAAATTTTAGACAAAATGTTTAACTTTTTTATTTTTATTTAGTCTTAGTTCTGTGTCTTTTAATTATATATAATATTTCAGTTAATCTAATGTAGCCAACACAATAATTGTGTCATTTTATTCACAGGTTGAATGATTAAGAATAGGAGTATATTTAAATAAGAATGAACCTAAAAAATATTGTTTTATATCGTTTAAGTTTGTGTTTAACGACATCAAAGCCGTCTCGTCATTAAAATCTTAGTCGTGAAAAAAAAAAAAAGGATGTTTGACAAACACATTTAGTCTTTTTTTTAGACATTTCATTCGTCTGCATCAGATTTTAAAAAAATAAAATAAACGGTTGCGGATCAAAACCGCTTCACACAAAACGCCCAAAGTTCACGAACCCAACGAGTAAAATACCGTATTTACCCGCGCGTGCTTAATGCCGTCGCTCGATCGTCACGGTAACCAGCTGCCGGGGGCCTCAGCCGAGCTGCTAACTGTACATTATCACACTTATCACACCTCTGCTCGCCAAAGAGATCCATTATTCAACGTAAGTTTAACTACATTAACTTAAGTACTCTTCTTTATTACAATTGTGAGGTACTTGATCACATTTCAACATTAAAGTACCACTTACATATTAATACAACAATAGTGATGATGCAATAATAGAGCATTTTTACTTTTTTAATAACCCCGGTGCATTTTGTTGCTTTTACTTCTGCACTTAACGGACTATTTTCTCCACGTGGCATCACTACTTGTGCTCTAACGTCTCCCTCCGCCGCCCGAGACTATAATGAGGACCAAGTGAAGTGAAAGAGTGACGCGGATGTGAAACAGTCAGACATCACAGGGACCGGCATCAGCTGTGAGCACAGAAGGAACATCGGCAGATAAACACGTCCTGATAAACACATTTAACGGTCCAGTCATCTGGAGACACACACACACACACACAGACACACACACACAGAGACACACACACACAGTGCAGCTGGCATGTTCACCTCAGCTGAAGTCAGCTGAGTTATATAAGCCGACCAGCCCACATAGGTTCACCGAGCCACACGGCACTGCAGAGATCTGATCAAGGGAGAGCTGCAGTGTGTGTGTGTGTGTGTGTGTGTGTGTGTGTACGTGTGTGTTGACAGCAAGCTAAAAAAACAGCATGATACATACGGAAGGAGATAATATGCGAGGAGGAAGAGGATGCGGGTTTGCAAAACAGATCGTTAATAATAATAAAAAAAGGTGCGATGTGTGAGATTTGGAGCATTTCGATTGACTCTAAATGGCTCTCAACATGGCAGCGGCTATCGCCGTAGAATTCACAGCCACAGTGTTGACGGAGACACCTTGACTGTAACCATAAACTTTAAACTATAATAATACAAATGTGATAATATCGTCAAACATCAACAATGAGAAAATGCTAAATACTCGCCTGCAAACATTACATGTCGAGGGCTTTTATTTTGAAAGGACGTCTGAAACTAACATCCAGTTTAGATTTAACTTGAGTATAAACCACTCCGACTGCTTCAGGTCCGGTCCGGTGCTTCAGCTCTCTGAAAATAAGCTCCCGGCGCACTTTGATCTGATCGGTTCCAACATTCAAAGTGTAACCGAAGAGCAGAAGTTGACTTTAAAAGTGAAAAGAAAAGATTTGTTACCGTGTAAAATTTTTTTTGTTGTTTTTGAAAGTTAAGGAAAGTAGAAACTTGTTTAACACGATTTGTTCTTTGTGTTTCAGGAGCGCCACGCTGACAGTCTGATCCAGAACCAGCATTACCAGGTGTGTGTGTGTGTGTGTGTGTGTGTGTGTGTGTGTGCGTACTTGATGTATTTTGACATTTTGTAATCTTACATTTTATTTGTTTTCTTACTGAGAGTTAAGTGAGAAGATTACAGAAGTAAATTTAATATTTTGAAAAAACTCACCAAAAATCATCTGAATTTGTGAGAATTCTAGAATAAAAAAAAAAAATAGTGAGAAAGAAATAGTGACTACAAAATTTAATTTAAAACAATTATGAGGGGAAACAACTCGTAATTTATATTCTCTGAGATTAAACTCACAAATGTGTACGATAATAAAACTGGTGAGATCGGCGTTCTCGTGTTTGTCTCGTTAAGGAAGCGCATCTCTTGTCTTTGTTCACAAGAACACAGAAAGTACACCAAAGAAAACGCGTTCATGTACTTGTACCTTTCAGGACCTTCAGGAATCAATCCCGCGGCTACATTTGATGTATTTAATGTTTCAGCTTTGATTCTGATAAAAGATGGAAGATGGAACTTTTTTTCCGACACCTCGTTACTCGGCAGCGCCAGTTCTTTGTGTTTTGGCGCCGCCGATGGTCGCTTTAAGCGGCGTCCATGTTTTTTTTTGTGTTTTAAAAAAAAAAAATTTAAAGGACTGTTGTTGGAATCTGCCTTCACTCTCACAGAGTGTGTGGTGTGTTTCTGGCAGAGGAGGAGAGTGACAGCATGCCAGACCGTCCTGTTTGGCAGTCACAGGTGTTGACCGTGGGAGGATGTGTGTGTGTGTGTGTGTGTGTGTGTGTGTGTGTGTGTGTCGGTGTGTGTGTGTGTGTGTGTGTGTGGGTCAGGGTCTGAATTACCGCCCACCGATTACCAAATGCTGAGATTTCGCATTGATCTTTAAATCAACGAGGGTCAGACGCCTCATTGGCCGATTCCTTAATGAGATGCGTTTTAAATTCCTTAAGTGGGTTGTGTGTATAAATATTCTGTGTTCGGCAAAGAGAGTCAGTTTAAAATGTCAGAATTGTACACATTATTTATTTATTTTTAAACACTGACAATAATGAATATTGCAGGTATTTTTTAAGGTCTCAATAAAAAAAAAGATGTCAAAGAATAGTCATTTTCCGTTGTTCCTTTCTTTTGAAACAAAGTTTAGGAAACTTAAACAGTTAAATAATAAACAAACCATTCTGACTGTGGATCATCAAATATTTGAGGTTATGACAATACAAATGAAAATGAGACAAGAGAAACCGGCAACTAAAGATCTAAAGCTTCTCCATAGGAGACGTAACATCTGATTCAGGACCAGGCGAGGGTTTATTATGCCCTTAACTTGGGCTGAAAGGCATTTCTTTTATTAGTTACTTCTTCTATTGGTCGGTTTGTTGTCATATTATTGCATGTAGACAAATATCATTGCATGTACTAATTGATATTTAGTACCAAAAGTTATAGAAATATATATATATATCACGTCAGTAACAATGCGTCCAACAGGAAGTGATCCGGAGCCTGGTGAAGAGGTACGTGGCGGCCATGATACGCAGCGCCAAGACGGACGAGGGACTGACGGAGGAGAACTTTAAGGTGGGTGGACGGAGGAGGGGAGGGGGGAGGGGAGAGGGGGGGGTCTAAAACAAGGAGTAGAACATGAATGCGTCTGTTGTGCTGCAGTAAATCACACAAGTCTGACGCTGGACCATCAATCAGGAATGCAGAAACATCAATCCGCCGTTTATTGGCGTTCGCAATGAACTGAGCAGGTTGCAGAGCTGCGCTTCAGATTCATCAGAAGATGAAACAGGGTTTTCTAATAACCAACCGGCCTCCCCCAAATAAATCCACAGCTCCGATCAATACCGACGCTTCGCGGTCGATGTTCCTCAAAGGAGGGATTCAAATCTTCTGAGCCGGAAATTCATTTAGCTCGTTTCCCATGATGCTTCTGGAGCCCGTTTCCCATGATGCTTCTGGAGCCCGTTTCCCATGATGCTTCTAGAGCCCGTTTCCCATGATGCTTCTGGAGCCCGTTTCCCATGATGCTTCTGGAGCCCGTTTCCCATGATGCTTCTGGAGCTCGTTTCCCATGATGCTTCTGGAGCTCGTTTCCCATGATGCTTCTGGAGCCCGTTTCCCATGATGCTTCTGGAGCTCGTTTCCCATGATGCTTCTGGAGCTCGTTTCCCATGATGCTTCTGGAGCCCGTTTCCCATGATGCTTCTGGAGCCCGTTTCCCATGATGCTTCTGGAGCCCGTTTCCCATGATGCTTCTGGAACTCGTTTCCCATGATGCTTCTGGAGCTCGTTTCCCATGATGCTTCTGGAGCCCGTTTCCCATGATGCTTCTGGAGCTCGTTTCCCATGATGCTTCTGGAGCTCGTTTCCCATGATGCTTCTGGAGCTCGTTTCCCATGATGCTTCTGGAGCCCGTTTCCCATGATGCTTCTGGAGCTCGTTTCCCATGATGCTTCTGGAGCTCGTTTCCCATGATGCTTCTGGAGCCCGTTTCCCATGATGCTTCTGGAGCTCGTTTCCCATGATGCTTCTGGAGCCCGTTTCCCATGATGCTTCTGGATCTCGTTTCCCATGATGCTTCTGGAGCTCGTTTCCCATGATGCTTCTGGAGCCCGTTTCCCATGATGCTTCTGGAGCTCGTTTCCCATGATGCTTCTGGAGCTCGTTTCCCATGATGCTTCTGGAGCTCGTTTCCCATGATGCTTCTGGAGCCCGTTTCCCATGATGCTTCTGGAGCTCGTTTCCCATGATGCTTCTGGAGCTCGTTTCCCATGATGCTTCTGGAGCCCGTTTCCCATGATGCTTCTGGAGCTCGTTTCCCATGATGCTTCTGGAGCCCGTTTCCCATGATGCTTCTGGAGCCCGTTTCCCATGATGCTTCTGGAGCTCGTTTCCCATGATGCTTCTGGAGCCCGTTTCCCATGATGCTTCTGGAGCTCGTTTCCCATGATGCGTCTGGAGCTCGTTTCCCATGATGCTTCTGGAGCTCGTTTCCCATGATGCTTCTGGAGCCCGTTTCCCATGATGCTTCTGGAGCTCGTTTCCCATGATGCTTCTGGAGCTCGTTTCCCATGATGCTTCTGGAGCCCGTTTCCCATGATGCTTCTGGAGCTCGTTTCCCATGATGCTTCTGGAGCCCGTTTCCCATGATGCTTCTGGAGCTCGTTTCCCATGATGCTTCTGGAGCCCGTTTCCCATGATGCTTCTGGAGCTCGTTTCCCATGATGCTTCTGGAGCCCGTTTCCCATGATGCTTCTGGAGCTCGTTTCCCATGATGCTTCTGGAGCTCGTTTCCCATGATGCTTCTGGAGCCCGTTTCCCATGATGCTTCTGGAGCTCGTTTCCCATGATGCTTCTGGATCATATTTTAGAGAACGAAAGGAAAACATTACTTTTAGATATATGATATAATTTGTATGTGTACTGAATCTGTTCTGCACCTCGTCATGAGAGTATTTCATGTCTGTAAAGACTTTAAAATTGATAAAGAGAATTATTTTATTTAGAGTTTACAGGAGTCTTTTCCCATGATGCTTCTGGAGCTCGTTTCCCATGATGCTTCTGGAGCTCGTTTCCCATGATGCTTCTGGAGCCCGTTTCCCATGATGCTTCTGGAGCTCGTTTCCCATGATGCTTCTGGAGCTCGTTTCCCATGATGCTTCTGGAGCTCGTTTCCCATGATGCTTCTGGAGCCCGTTTCCCATGATGCTTCTGGAGCTCGTTTCCCATGATGCTTCTGGAGCCCGTTTCCCATGATGCTTCTGGAGCTCGTTTCCCATGATGCTTCTGGAGCTCGTTTCCCATGATGCTTCTGGAGCCCGTTTCCCATGATGCTTCTGGATCTCGTTTCCCATGATGCTTCTGGAGCTCGTTTCCCATGATGCTTCTGGAGCTCGTTTCCCATGATGCTTCTGGAGCCCGTTTCCCATGATGCTTCTGGAGCTCGTTTCCCATGATGCTTCTGGAGCTCGTTTCCCATGATGCTTCTGGAGCTCGTTTCCCATGATGCTTCTGGAGCCCGTTTCCCATGATGCTTCTGGAGCTCGTTTCCCATGATGCTTCTGGAGCCCGTTTCCCATGATGCTTCTGGAGCTCGTTTCCCATGATGCTTCTGGAGCTCGTTTCCCATGATGCTTCTGGATCATATTTTAGAGAACGAAAGGAAAACATTACTTTTAGATATATGATATAATTTGTATGTGTACTGAATCTGTTCTGCACCTCGTCATGAGAGTATTTCATGTCTGTAAAGACTTTAAAATTGATAAAGAGAATTATTTTATTTAGAGTTTACAGGAGTCTTTTCCCATGATGCTTCTAGAGCTCGTTTCCCATGATGCTTCTGGAGCTCGTTTCCCATGATGCTTCTGGATCATATTTTAAAGAACGAAAGGAAAAAATTACTTTTAGATATATGATATAATTTGGATGTGTACTGAATCTGTTCTGCACCTCGTCATGAGAGTATTTCATGTCTGTAAAGACTTTAAAATTGATAAAGAGAATTATTTTATTTAGAGTTTACAGGAGTCTTTTCCCTCCTCTCTCTTCACCCACTTATCCACTCTCTCTTTCTCTCCTCTGCTGGTCTCTTGACCTCGATCGCCCCTCTCCTCACCACCGTCCTCCTGAGTCCTTAACCTCCTCTCCACCTCCTGCCTCCACAAATTGATGTTTCACCTTCTCTCTCTTCCACTTCACCCTCCTCACCCTCTTCTGCTTCATCTCTGCTTTTATCTTCTCTTCTTCCCCTGAATATCACATATTTATTCATTCTAAAGCTTTGGAATAAACTTTGCAGCCTTCCTGATTGAAACAAAATTAGTTTAGCTTCAGTATTGAGTGTTTTCAAAACTCTGTCTCTCTCTCTTAAAGCATCAATAAAGTCAAAGCTGAATTGTCTTAAAGCTGCATTCTCTCTCCTGACCACCAGGGGGCGACTCCTCTGGTTGTATAGAAGTCTATGCTTAATGTGTTAAAGCTGCATTCTCTCTCCTGACCACCAGGGGGCGACTCCTCTGGTTGTATAGAAGTTTATGCTTCATGTGTTAAAGCTGCATTCTCTCTACTGACCACCAGGGGGCGACTCCTCTGGTTGTATAGAAATCCATGCTTCATGTGTTAAAGCTGCATTCTCTCTACTGACTACCAGGGGGCGACTCCTCTGGTTGTATAGAAGTCTATATAAATGACTCTACTTCTCTTGATTTATTCCCTCAGTAAACATTGTAAACATTAGTTTTTGGTCTCAATCTCTAGTTTCAAGTCTTCTTCAATACAGCGTGATGTTCATTTAGTAAATTATGGTCATTTAGAGTCAAACAGACCATAAAGCAGGGTATGTTTTAGGGGCGGGGCTACAAGGTGATTGACAGGTCTCTCCCAGATACGTATAAGACGGCTCTACGCAACTCCTCCTCAGTCCTAATATGGTCACTTCTGTTCGATGGTTGCAAAAAAAACAAGATGGCGATGGCCAAAATGTCAAACTCAAGGCTTCAAAACTGTAGTGTAAACAAATGGTCCACGTCTTATATTCAGTCTTTGTTTTAAAGAGTTAAACATTAAATTCTTCTCTCTCTCTGTCTGTTTCCAGGAGTTGAAGCAGGACATCTCCAGTTTCCGCTACGAGGTCCTGGATCTCCTCGGTAACCGGCGTCCCCCCCGGCGACACTACTCCTCCTCCAGTGAGGCGGCGAGAGACGACGGCGGCATGGCCTCGGAGGACGACAGCGAGTCGGGCGACGGCGCCGGGGGCCAGAGGTCGAAGGGCGTGACGTTCATGAACCCGCTGCTGGACGACGACGACAGGCCGACACTCGGCGTGTCCGCCTTGGTGCGCTCCATCTCTGGGATGACCCGGGTGGAAGGAGGCGGAGAGGGGGAGGAGGAGGAGGACGAACTGGAGGAGGGCATAGTATGGGGGGAGGAGGAGGAGGAAGAGGAGGGGAAACCAAAGAGCAACGGGCTGAAGACGACCGTCATCCCTCCGTCCTCCATCGACGTCCTCGCGTCCCCGTCTTCATCGTTCTCCTCGACGTTCCACTCCTCGTTCGCGCGCACGAGGAGCCGACTGCAGCGCCTCTCGAGTCCGGGGTCGAAGACGGACTCTTTCAAGCGCCTCTCCTACCTGTTCTCGCGCTCAAAACGCCGAGCTCCGCCCACGCCCCTCCAGTCCCCGCCCTCTTACACCATCTCCGACGGGCTGCTCCGCCCCCTGGGGAGCCACAGCCACTCCGACTTCGGACTCAGCGGCGTGACCAGGAGCGAGACCCACCTGAACGAGGTGGGCCGCTCAGTCGACATCGGTAACCCCTCCTTCTCCCCGCGGAGGACGAACGGGCGGGACTCGCTCCTCACGCTGCCCCTCCCACCCCCGTGCCCCTGCCAATCCCTGCACTGTGCTTCCAACATGTCCGAGTCCAGCTCGCGCCTCCTGGACTCCAGCGAGGACGTTTTCCAGGGCGGAGGCGTGGGAGGAGCAGGCGAGGGCGGCGTGGATGGAGGAGGGAGGTTGATGATTGGCGGGTGGGTGGGACCCTGCGATGACGTCATAGAAGACTCCGTGACCACGCAGCTATAGGAGAAAGGGACAACCAAACTGTTTTTCTTTGTTTGTTTGCAAAATGGCTGAAGACGTTCAGAGGAAGAGAGACGAAGAAAGAGAGAGAGAGATAGAGAGAGAGAGAGAGAGGGGGATCCTAGATGGCAACATTTCAAAGAACTATCGGGTTCCACGGTGGTTCCAGAAGGGCTCTTGACACCTGGCAGATGTTCATTAAAAACAGTTTGACATAATCTGGGTGAACTACGGCGAATGAAACGTTATTGTCTCATCTTGTCAATTAAAACTCATGTTAGCTAGCAAGCGCTACGGCGAGCGTGCTACCAAGCTAACCCGCTACCGAGTGGGCAAACTATCTAAATAGTGAGGGAGCTATCAAGCTAACCTGCTACTGAGTGGGCAAACTATCTAAATAGTGAGGGAGCTATCAAGCTAACCTGCTACCGAGTGGGTAAACTATCTAAATAGTGAGGGAGCTACCAAGCTAACCCGCTACCGAGTGGACAAACTAGCTCGATAGCGAGGGAGCTACCAAAGAAAAGAGCTGTTCACATGCCGCGTCTTTTTTTTTTGCGCCGTCAAATCCACTGTTGTCAATGTCGCAAGTTGACGGCTGCGACCAGAGATAAGCTTTTGGAACGCCTTAGCGCGCACCGCATGTCATGTGACGACGGACAATCAACTCGGAGCTGAGATCTTTTCTGTTTCCTGTGTTAGTCTGAACATAAATGAAGGAGAAGTTAATAGTTGTATTTCAGGACTACCTGGAGCTCCACTAGCCGTCCCACCGAATATATTTCACAATTATTTACTGTGAAATAAAAACAGATTTAGAACGAGTTATAATTAGCTTCCATGTTGTGCTGATCACTGCATGCGGTCGTTTTTCCCGATTCTTTCCCATCACACACACATAGAAATAACCTTTTCTAGTATCTTCGTATAATGTTTTACACTCATCAAACCCCTCGTAGTTTAGGAAAATTTCATAACACAAAGACTCATAATTTAATTTTAATTGACAGCAGTGTCGTATACGTCTCCTTCTTAATGGCAAAATCCCGCCAAACTGTCTTCGTTGACGTCTGCCTTCTTTCCACGGCACCAGAGAACAACGCGGGAGATTTAAAGGGACAGTACACGTTGTTGTTTTTCTTATTACTTCTGGGAAGATTGAAACACGCATGATTATTACGGAATTACAAGTAGCCAAAGCGACGTTTCAGGAAAGGATATGTATCTTTAAAAAAAAATAATAATAATAATAAATTCTGGTTTAACGATTTCTTTTGTTGCCCTTTAACCGCACACCAACGGAGTATAAATGGAATTAAATCCTCTTGAAACCACTGGAATTTGAATGGAACTAACCCCTGAAATGCTTTCAGCCAAATGGAGCGTATCCAAATGAAATGTGACTCACGTGAAATTGCCAAAATTACTTGCTAGGCACCACATGGAATAACCCTCCCCTTTAACTCTGGATTTTGATGGATTTAACCGCATCAATGGGATGAAAGGGAACGACGTGGAACCATCGCTCTGCTGTCGATAGCCTGCACCCTCTCTCTCTCTGCAACAAGGGCCAAGGAACTTTTATTTTATCCTAATAACAGTTATACTAGTAATAATAACAACGCTAATAATAATAATAAGAGACTATTCTGGTTTCTTAAGACTGTCTTTGCTTCTATTTGAGTTGCCTGAGATATCCTGGCTTCTCGTTCAGCTCTTCCTTAATAAGTACACTTTAACCTGGTGAATAGAAATATAGGGTGATGTTTTATTGTGACGGGGGAGAAAGAGAGGAGGGAATAATGGGAGGGAGGGGAGACAAGTTTGCCTTTCTATCTGGGAAATCTATTTTAAAGGGAAATTTCACCAGAGTTTCATCATGAATCTTTTTTTTCTTTCTTTTTTTTTCTTTCTTGAAGTCGCTCAGTGCGGCGGCGTCTTAAAAAAATTTAAAAAAAGTTGGCATGAGCAGAGGCTGTTATACTCTGGTCCATATACGACTGTCAGAGGAGAAGTAGAGGAATTATGCATGTTTGATCAAAAATAATAGAAAAAGAAAAAACACCGTTACCTGCAACACATACACACACACACACACACACACACAAACACACACTTGGACTAGCAGCTAGTGTGATGAGTAGCCTCTGGCTCGCCCTCTGCATGACATCACCCGTCTCTTTCTCGTCGTCTCATCCATATTCTGTCTCTTTACCTTCCGTTTGTCACACACACACACACACACACACACACACACGATCGCCTCTGGCAGACGCCATGACCTCACCACAAGCTGTCTTGGCAGAGAGCCTCAACCCTTTCAATGAATCACCGTCCCCGAAAATGTCACGGTGTAACCATGGTGACCCAAACCCAAACATCCTGTAATCATAATGTCACGTCCAGAGCCGGAGAGCTGGTGGGGGGGGCAGCTAAGTGGTTGGTGATGACACCCGTCTGTTTCACATCCCAGTTGGTCAAATGCAATCTATTGGTTTTGTTTACATGGACACAAATTGTCTGTTGTTGCTTAAACCTAACTTATGGTCTTCTTTCTTAAACCTAACTTATGGTCTTCTTTCTTAAACCTAACTTATGGTCTTCTTTCTTGAACCTAAATTGTGGTCTTCTTTCTTGAACCTAACTTGTGGTTTTCTTTCTTAAACCTAACTGTACGTAGTTATTTTAACCATGAATTATTCCCTTAAACAAACTAAGAGGTTTTTTTTGCCTTAATCTTTCCTTCGTTTTAAACGTCAAGTTGTCCCACTAAGATTTTTAAACCTCATAACATCGCTTGTGTTTATATTTCAGTTTATATTTCTCTGGTGTGAACTGAGGTCAGATTCAACTCGACGTCACAGAGGCTGCGGATGAACCGTTCGTTACCGCGGCAACCAGCCTGCATGTCACCACCCCATAATCAGGGCCGCGCTGTGCAACGCATGCACCGAGCCACAGTTTTGATAATCAATCGCACCAATTGAAAAGAGTAAACTCTATTGATCGATTGGAAGCGCAGCTTGTCGCCGAGGATTTAGGGTCACCGCCTGTTAACACACACACACACACACACACACACACACACACACACACACACACGGTAACATGGCACATGGAGGGCCACATTTGGCAACACCGATGCGACCGATAATCAATCACTCTGATTAATCGATATTAGCCACAACCCATAATTCAATGCTGTTGAGCCTTTGATATGTGTTTATTTAAGACTCTGTGTGTGTGTGTGTGTGTGTGTGTGTTGGGGGGGGGGGTTGTATGCAATAAAGACACAAATTGAGCATCATTGGAGACAGATGGGACCACACACATACAAACACACACACACAGATACACACACACATACAATCACACACCCTGTGTGATCTCTGTAATGTGAATCTCACACACACACTCACACACACTCTCACACACAAACATACACACACACATACATAGAGCGCTAATATTCCAGTGTGCCTCCAAGGCAACCGGTGACAATAGTCTTGAACGCTGCTATAGATCATAGTGTGTGTGTGTGTGTGTGTGTTTGTGTGTGTGTGTGTGTGTGTGTGTTAGAGAGAGGGGAGGGAGGGTTGTTCTATCACATAATGCAGAATAGACCACCTGCAGGTACACAGACACACACCGCATACATATTGGCAACACTCTGTTAATGGATGATAACGTTTTGAAGCCTTGAGTTTGTCAGTTAGGTCATCGCCATCTTGTTTTTTTGCAACCACAAGTGACACAAAAGGGTGGAGCCGAGTACGACGAACACTAAATAATAAACATTTGTAGGCGACCAAAATGTTACAATTGACTCGTGAAGTGAAAACTACTCCAAGACCGGAAAGCATTGTGGTGTCGACCTGTCAATCACCTTGTAGCCCCGCCCTAAAGCTTACCCAGTTTATGGTCTGTTTGACTCTAAATGATCATAATTTATTAAATGAACATCGTGCTGTATTGAAGAAGACTTGGAACTAGAGATTGAGACCAAAAACTAATGTTTACAATGTTTACTGAGGGAATAAATCAAGAGAAGTAGAGTCATTTATATAGACTTCTATACAACCAGAGGAGTCACCCCCTGGTGGTCAGGAGAGAGAATGCAGCTTTAACACATGAAGCATAGACTTCTATACAACCAGAGGAGTCGCCCCCTGGTGGTCAGGAGAGAGAATGCAGCTTTAACACATGAAGCATAGACTTCTATACAACCAGAGGAGTCGCCCCCTGGTGGTCAGGAGAGAGAATGCAGCTTTAACACATGAAGTATAGACTTCTATACAACCAGAGGAGTCGCCCACTGGTGGTCAGGAGAGAGAATGCAGCTTTAACACATGAAGCATAGACTTCTATACAACCAGAAGAGTCGCCCCCTGGTGGTCAGGAGGGAGAATGCAGCTTTAACACATGAAGCATAGACTTCTATACAACCAGAGGAGTCGCCCCCTGGTGGTCAGTAGAGAGAATGCAGCTTTTAGACACTTCATCATTGGCTTCACTTTTCAGAACCAGAGGTTTCTTCATCTTCATCTTCATCTTCACTCTCAATCACAGTCTCATCTTAGCTACACTCGGTTTTACATCCGTTCGCGTGACTCTGACCGACACTGAATTCTTTAAATGATCAAACCCCCAAATCAAAGCATCATGTGGAGACACACAAGACGCCTGGAGATCTAAAAGCCAGACCCGATCAGAAATGTTACAGTTGTATTGCTACTGATCAATAATCAAACACCAGCATGTGTCTTGGTCATTTTGTTGCCGAGGGCTTTTAAGATCCGACTGTTCCTTTAAGAAAAAGGCCAAATGCTTCTCATCACACTCAGTGACGAACACACACATATAAACATACACAGCACACACACATGCGGCATCATTCAGGTTCCCCTCTCACCTTCTTTAAGGGATTTTGAGCTTTAAAAATACAAAACCTGTCCTTGTTTTTCTTTGTTATTTTTGGAAATATTTCCACATGGATGAATGTATGACTGTGTTATTTTTCTAGAACCGGACGGCTATAGCGCACGTTGTTGACTCTTTAATAAAGGCATCCTTAGAAAACTGGGCTGTGGTCCGACTCTTTATTTGACTGGCGTGCGCCTTCATCTTTACTTTTCAGACAGTTTTCCAACAGGTTTCCAAACAGGAAGTCACATTTTTCTTCTGCCTTCACTGTGTTGGTATAATATATAATGATACCTTTACGTCCATCCTGTTCCCTTTTAACTGATACAGAATTTAATTTAATTCACATGAAGCCATATTGTTACACTAGAAATGAGAAATCAAGCTTTTAAAAAGACCTCGTCCGTAAAGAGACGCTTTAAATTTACATGTTGTTCTCCGTCAGACGCTTCGTCTGCTCCAGCTCTGCAGCTCCGGGTTTATTTTTAGACACGTTTCTTTTTTTTTGAGAGACGAGGACTCACTCGAAGACGGTCTCCTCTGTGCAGCGGGTTGCAAGAAGAAAAAAAAGCCAGCTCGCCGTGAGACTCGGAGGATGTGGTTTCTCCCAGTCTGGATCCATGTAAATCAGGTCAAGTGCAGTGGATGCTACTTATGTAAGCAGTGGGAGAGCAGGGAGTTTAATTTATTGATATGTTTTTTGTGTATTTATTAATGTTACACTAGATGGGCAAACTTACACTGGACATCCACATCTGGGCTGTTTTTTTGTTTTTTTATTCAGGGCTACCTCCAATTGACTCTATGCTAAGTCCCGCCCCTCGAACGCAGACTTGCCAATCACAGCAGACATGCAATGTGTTCAGGTTTCAATGTAGATTCGGTGCATCGTCGTGGTTAAACGTTGCGCAATATTGGTACTCGTTAGCCGGAGAGGTTGGAAGAAGATACACGTTCATGAAACGTGACGTTAGCACCTTTCTCCTGTGGAGCTATTGTTGCGTATGTTAGCACGTTAGCAGAGTACCTTAGCATGTTAGCGCAGCTACTGAAGGTGCACTGGTTGTGAACACATAATTACCTTTTTGTCGGCTGTAACAGGAAATAAAGTGTCCCTTTATTTCATCGTCTACTGCCTCGATATGCAGATGATGTGGTGGTTTATTTTTACACTGGTGTTTTACCTTTTTTCATAAAGCAAATATATTATATATGTATATTTCTCCGCGGAGAGCAGTTAGTGACAGTGTGGGCTCCGTGGTAACGTAGCTCTGACAGCTTTATGGAGAAGCAGCAGGGGAGGGCGGGGCTTAGCCAAGGGTGAATAAATGTAGATATTAAACAAAGATATTTTTGACAACAGCGTGTGGACAAATTATGTCATTCACCAGCATGTGGATTTAAATTGCTTTTACATGATTCTCATTTCAAAATGAGTTTGCTGCACTCATAATTAAGTCAGCAGGAGACTAGCTATACAACCGATAGAAGACGACAACATTCAGGTTTAAAGCCAACTGTAAATGCACATCAGAATTGGCTGAGGTAGAAGAGCTGATGTGTGTTTAAATTTGCACTAAAAACCCCTCAGAAATACATGCAGTCCTAGAATGAAAAGCCTGTCAGGTGGAGCAACTGTAACTAAAAGACGGGAGCCGGGGGGGGGGTCACTTTCCTCTTAATATTTCCCAAAACAAGACTTTTATCTCGTGAAAAGGTCAGAAAATGTGGAGTAAATGATGTTGCATAACTTTATTTTCTAACAGAAGAGGAGCATTCAGACTTTTTTGTGTTTGAATACAAAGCCTCTAATCACAGAGCCGCTATTCTCTTGTCTGAAATGCTTTTAGTGATTAGGATGGTGTCAATGTTGTGTGTGTGTGTGTGTGTGTGTGTGTGTGTGTACATGCCCCTTGTATGTTGTATGTGTTGAGAGGGAGAGAGCTTTGAATGTAATCTGAATGTATTATTATTATTTTATTCAAGGAACAGCTGAAAAGGAGACCATGGGAGAGGGCGAGATGAGTTATTTATTTTTTAACAAAGCCCTCGCTCGCCCGTTGTGTGGGCCGCACTGCTGAATAAAAACCAGCTTTCATCTCTTTCTCTCACTCGTTCTCTCTCTCTCTACATCAACCTCCCCTCCACCAACTCAGTGTCAAGTTCTGCTATGAGACACACAGCGATCTGTGTGTGTGTATGTGTGTGTGTGTGTGTGTGTGTGTGTGTGTGTGTGTGTGTGTGTGTGTGTGTGTGTGTGTGTGTGTGTGCTGTGGAATGAGAAACTGGCTGTCCTTTTGGCAGTAAACTGAAGCACCTCTCAGCAAAACTGGACTATTATTGAACTACTGAGAAACACTCTTATCTTACTGCGAAACACAGTGCTTTATTTCCTCTCACACACACGCACACACACACACACACACACACAAAGGAATGCATTCAAACACATTCAAGCGCACAGAATCGCAGTGTATTAAAGGGTGCATGTGTTACTCCTCTACAGGTGATTACTGGGAACGTTGGCACAGTCCGTCCACTCTCTGCTACGGATCTTATCATCCTTTATATTTATTTGTTAACCAGCGACAGTGCACATTAATCCTCATGTCCGTTTCCACCTCAATGGAAATGTGCTCGTTAGCTCCACAGCTAATCTTCCTCTGCAGTATCTATGCAGGTAATTACAATTTAGTCATTAAATATTAGCAGTGCAATGCAGCACAACACAACACTAACAAAGACTGATGTCATTGATTGATTGATAACAACCTCTAGTATTTTCTCTCCACTGTTTTTTCTACACACACTCACTCACTCACACCTATTTACATGTCTCTGGTCGAAGGCTATCGGCTAAATAATCATGTCCAGTGACCCCCAAACCAATCAAATGCCAGCACATGTGTCACCATTGGCAACCGATGGGCTTGACGTGTCAGAACACACACACACACGCGCACACACACACACACACGCACGCACACGTTCAATATTTCATAACCAGCAGTAACCTTCTGTGCTTTAGCTTTGCGAGTGGTTCCCTCTGCTGGATGAAATAAAAGATTACAACTGGAGACCCTGTGACCAAAGATCGTACAAGACAGGAGGAGTTACTCGTAAGGAATGAGCTTGGCACCTTCTGGTCTCCTGTGAAGGTGCAGCAGATGAAAAACGGCAACTTGGCGACACATTTGTGTAATTTTCTCAACACATGGAGGAAAAACTTTATCATTCAGTTTCTCACAAACATCTTGAGATACGAGGTTTTACCTCAAGAGGAACAGGATACTTTGAGATAAATTTAGTCTGATATGTAGTACAGTAAAAAAGTACAATATGTACCTCTGAAGTGTAGTACAGTAAAAAGTGCAATATGTACCTATGTGGTGTAGTTCAATAAATGGACAATATTTACCTCTGAGATGTATACAATAGCAGAAATACTCAGGTAACGTACAAGTATTTGAGTAAATATACTTAAATACATTCCACCACGGCCCTTACATTAATAATAATAAACGGTGAAAATAAATGAGTTTCGTTCTTGTCTCAAAAAAAGGAACAGAGTGATACCTCACGTCTCTATTTCCTTATCTTGCCCACCTCCCCGCCTCTCATTGGTCCATCTGCTGCCACTTCGACCGTTCTGATTGGCCCCTCAGCTCGAAGCGGAAGTACTCGTTCCTTCGTTTTGCTGCATCTGTGATGAACCAGGAAGGGATGTAGAAACCGGGCGATAACGGTCCCTTTCAAGCTGTTTTTGTACCCGCAAACCGATTTTAATGAGTAAATAAAGAGCCGGCGATATGATTGTAGCTGCATATTTAACGTTTTTCTCCGTAATGTCGTCGGTCGGAGCAGCGAAGACCGGAGGGGACGACGACTGGGTCTATCTTCCCAACAAATGCGAAGGTAACCAAGCCGTGGTCCGTGGACCAGAATGAGGAACGGATGTCACTGTGTTGTCTCTGCTGGCTCGCGAGGCTGTTCCCACAATAATCTCTGTTGACATTCGGCAACAGAGATTACACTAAATACACACTAAATAGCTAAATAACGTTGTTTTGAGTAGATTTAGAGGGTTAACATGGCATTAATCATCTATGTACATTTAATAAAGGACAAGGGACTTATTTCACACCTTCACTTTTTGCACTAAAGTATTGTTTTGCTTTATTTCCTTCTGTTCTAATTTTAAATATGTGTATATATGTTGCATATGTGAAGCATGAAGGAACTACACACTATATTTCATACAATACACATGTATCGATGCCAATATATATATATATATATATATATATATATATATATATATATATATATATATATATATATATATATATATACTGTATATAATTATATATTTATATATATATCATAATTATATTTGTATACATATTCAATCTATATATATATATATATATATATATATATATATATATATATATATACTGTATATAATTATATATTTATATATATATCATAATTATATTTGTATACATATTCAATCTATATATATATATATATATATATATATAGAGAGAGAGAGAGAGAGAGAGAGAGATGTTTGTGTATGTATTTATATTTGTGTATATATATTTATATATTTTAGTTTAGGTCTTTTCAATGGTGAAGTTTAGTGTCACAAAATATTAGTTTTAACAATATATACTTTTAATTAGACATTTGAATGTGGTTATTTAAGAGCTGTGGGCAAGAAACAAATAGAGGTTGAAGTTTTTTTTAAATTGACACTAAATATATTTTAATGTCTTTTAGATGTGTGGACAGCAATTCACTGATAATATCAGCTTTAAATTGTGTGTATTTCATGTATTTATAGTCAGCTGAGTGATAGATTTAACGCTCGATTCTCCAGTCTGTAAGTTCGTCAGCATCGAGATGAAGTCGGCGTTCGATGAGACGGGGAAGACCAAAGAGGTCATCGGCCGGAACTACCGCTTCATGGACAGCAAGGGGGCGCCGCCCATCAAATACGTCAAGTCGTGAGTGTTTGTTGTTGTTTTACAGTGTGACAAACTCCTCTGGTTGTATAGAAGTCTATGCTTCATGTGTTAAAGCTGCATTCTCTCTACTGACCACCAGGGGGCGACTCCTCTGGTTGTATAGAAGTCTATGCTTCATGTGTTAAAGCTGCATTCTCTCTCCTGACCACCAGGGGGCGACTCCTCTGGTTGTATAGAAGTCTATGCTTCATGTGTTAAAGCTGCATTCTCTCTCCTGACCACCAGGGGGTGACTCCTCTGTTTGTATAGAAGTCTATGCTTCATGTGTTAAAGCTGCATTCTCTCTACTGACCACCAGGGGGTGACTCCTCTGTTTGTATAGAAGTCTATGCTTCATGTGTTAAAGCTGCATTCTCTCTACTGACCACCAGGGGGCGACTCCTCTGGTTGTATAGAAGTCTATGCTTCATGTGTTAAAGCTGCATTCTCTCTACTGACCACCAGGGGGCGACTTCTCTGGTTGTATAGAAGTCTATGCTTCATATGTTAAAGCTGCATTCTCTCTCCTGACCACCAGGGGGCGACTCCTCTGGTTGTATAGAAGTCTATATAAGTGACTCTACTTCTCTTGATTTATTCCCTCGGTAAACATTGTCTCTCCCTCTCTCCCTCTCCCTCTCTCTCTCTCTCTCTCTCTCTGCCTCCCTCTCTCTCTCCCTCTCTCTCTCTGCCTCCCTCTCTCTCTCTCTCCCTCTCTCCCTCTCCCTCTCTCTCTCTCTCTCTGCCTCCCTCTCTCTCTCTCTCTCTCTCTCTCTCTCCCTCCCTCTTTCTCTCTCCAGAGACCTCAGATTCATCGAGGTTGTAGAAAATGTGTGTCAGAGGCTGTTGACGTACAATCTGCACAAAGAGAGAAGTGGAAGTAACCGCTTTGCCAAGGTGTGTGTGTGTGTGTGTGTGTGTGTGTGTGTGCGCGTGTGTGTGTATTTCCAACATGTTACAGCTTCTATTATTAGACATTAACCCCTGAGGTGCCGTGTGTCTCAGGGCATGTCGGAGACCTTCTCCACGCTCCACGGTTTGGTGAACAAAGGCGTCAACGTGGTGATGGACATTCCCTTCGAGCTGTGGAACGAGACCTCGGCAGAGGTGGCCGACCTTAAAAAACAGGTGCTTTCACGGTCACACTTTTCTTATTATTAATTAAGAACAGCTGTGGAAACAAACAGGAAATTAAACAAACGTTCATGATACCGACACATTTCGTTGATGACTTCACGTTAAAGCTTCTAATTTCACCAGAAGGGGCGTTCACTGACCTATTTTATACCGTAGAGCAAAGCTTGTTCTATCCACAGAATTATTTTTTTTAAAACACGTGAAAAAAAGAAAGTTTGGGAAGAGGAAACAGGAAGTGGCAAAAAAAAACCGCGGACTCATTTCTTGGTTTTATGGACGACATCGCGATAGTTACGATTCAGTATGTTATCTGATTTTAGGAAACTGTCATTGTTGGGAAAACATATTAGTCTTTTTAAACTTATTAATTTATATATTTATTTATATATATTTGTTTATATATATATATATATATATATATATATATATATATATATATATACACATACACGCATATCAATATTTATATATATATATACACACACATATATATAAAAAACATTAGTTTTTTTACTTATTTATTTCTTTATTTATATTTATATATATTTGTTTATTTTTATATATATATACACATACATATATATACACATATATATGTATATATACACATTCATATACATATATATATATATATATATGTATGTGTATATATATATATATATATATATATATATGTATGTATGTATGTGTATATATATATATATATATATATATATATATATATATATATATATATATGTATGTATGTATGTGTATATATATATATATATATATATATATACACACACACACATCTGACAACTTGTGCTCTATCAGTGTGATGTGCTGATAGAGAAGTACGAGGACGTGATTGAGGATTGGTACAAAGGAAGCCAGGAGGAAGACCTGACCTCCTTCCTGTGTGAGAAGCATGTTCTCAAAGGACAAGACAAAGGTAACAAATACACACAAATACACACAAGTACACACGAGTATGCCCTTCACTTCACCTCCATCTCTTCCGTTGGTCTCAGCGTGCCTGGACGAGGAGTGGTCACCGACGAGGAAGAAGGGCGACCAGGCGGCCATCGCGGAGGACAAGAAGAAGAAGAAGAAGAAGAAGAAAGGGGGTAAGAAGGGAGAGGACGGCGGCGGCTCGGAGGGGGAGAAGGCGACCAAGAAGAAGAAGAAGAGCGAGAAGAAGAACGAGAAGAAGGCCAAGAAGAAGAAAAAGAGCAAGGCGCCCGTGGAGAGAGCCGACGGAGGGGGGGCGTCATCGGGCGAGGACATCCAGCCTCGGGTGCCTCTCTCTGGGCACAAGACGGAGCTGTGAGCCCTGGTTCCCCCCCCGTCCGGATCTGGATCAGCTGTTTCATTCAAAACTTAGTAAAATAATAAATAATAAATAAATAAAAAGCAGCCAGAAAGCTGCGGTTCAAGTCGCTGAGATCTTGTTCTGCTACACGCGGGTTTAATTTCCTTCATTTCAGCTTCTTGGTGTGTGAAGAGTTCGTTTTTAAGGCTTATTTTCGTTATTAATGCGCATCGTTTTTTTTTTTGTTTTTTTTTTCAAGTTTCACTCTTTACACAAACCAATTTTAACGTTTCATTAAAATTAGCTTATTAATTTACCAAAAAGGGAAATTAATTAATCGACTACAAATCATAGTTTGAGAAATTTGTTGCGGAACACGTAACATCTTTATTTCTCTGGTTTATGCGGTTTATTCATTTAATTTCTTCAGTTGGTGATTTTTTTTAAAGAAATGTATCAATTTATTTTATTTGTATCATTAAATTAATCACTTGTTGCCGGGCGACACAGAGAAAATCTGACACCTCGATATCTTTTAGATGAAATACCTCAATATCAATAATGTGACAATATTATAGAATTTTACAAAATATTTGAATGAGATTTGTGATAAATAATCATCAGTAACGTGGATATAACGACTAACTGTAAATACTTACTTTACATATCTAAAATGCGGGACGATATCTAGTATCGTATCACAATATTGATTAGATATTGATTAGATATTGATTAGATAATGATATTCTGCTGGAACTCTAAATTGATCAAGACTACTGAGATGCTCCAGATTAATTTTCTTTACTTCTTTTTTCCTCTCAGTTGAATTTAAATGTAGATTTGTGTCTCTTCAAAATGTGAACTTGTATGTTTTCTTTTTTAATTTGTTTTACTCCACGTAAAAACTTGGAATTTTTACTTTTTTTGGGTCCTGAGAAAATTGCTTTTCCTTTGAATTATATTGTAATATTCTTTATATCAGTGGAGGAAAGTGTCGCAAACCGGATTATTGCATTTCTCGAGTCCTCATATTCAGTGTAAATGTGACGACACCTTTTTTCTTTTTTTAAATGTCGCTGATTTATGTTTCTGTATCTTCTTTCTCCCATTTATTATCTCTGTTTGTGTGCGTGTGTGTGTGTGTGCTGCACAACAGCTGCTATTTAAAGTGTGTGTGTGTTTGTGTGTGCTTGTTGACTCTCATGCTGAAGGTTGTGCGTTTGTGTGTTTTTACAGTTTTTTATTGTGAAGTAAAATGCTGACTGTTGTATTGAACCCATGAGCAGTGGATCAATAAACAGATTTGAACGCTCTGTTATCGACTATTTAATTTACTCACAATCCTTTAATTTCTCCCACTATCTCAAACTGTATTGTAACAACTACTTTATCATATTTCTCTGCGTTCCAATAACCATGTGGGTGTAATGTGTGTTTCTGGCCACTAGAGGGAGGCAGAGTTCTAGCCGTCTTCGGGCATCGTTATAGTTCTAGGCTCATTTTATGCCTAAATAGAGGTTTAATAGTTATTTTTTAAAACCTTAAATTATATTCACAAAATATTATAATAAACACGCTATACATAATACTAATAATATATAAATAAGCTTTTATTAAAAACAATTAAAAGCTAAACATTAAGTTATTTTACACCCCAGTTTCGTTACGTACAGAAATTAGAAAATGTAAAATAGCTCAATTGCGTAACTCTAGCAGGGCTTGCTCCGTGTCTCAGGTGGTTCTGTCAGATTATGAGATTCTGGTCTCCTGGGCACATGAAAAAGATCTCACACCTCTCCTTCATCAGAGCCACAGACGAGATGTTTAGCCTCTTTTTGTTGTTTTACTGAGAGGAGTTGTTTTTTATTTATAGATGTTTTAAGTCTCTTTGTAGTAGTTTTAGGTCTGTAGTTTCTTTAAGTCTCTTCGTAGTCGTTTTGTGTCTCTTTGTAGTCATTTTAGGTCTCTTTGTAGTCGTTTTAAGTGTCTTTGTAGTCATTTTAAGTCTCTTTGTAGTCGTTTTGTGTCTCTTTGTAGTCATTTTAGGTCTCTTTGTAGTCGTTTTAAGTCTCTTTGTAGTCATTTTAAGTCTCTTTGTAGTCTCAGTGTGGTCGTATTGTGTCTCTGTAGTTTCTGCCAGCGAGTCCCTGAGGGTTCTGGGTTCGAGCCTAGTCACTCTCTTCCTGGGGGCGGGGCTTATGGTTCGGGGTTCACGGGCGGTGCCCACGGTCCCTCTGCTGCTCGTTAAGCTCGTTAACGTGCACAAACATGGCGGCTGATTATCCCCCAAACCACCTGCCGATGCCCCCTGAATCACTGGTAAGCCATACAGGTGCACTGTCACTCGTACTCATAAGCACCAACATGCAGCACGTTGCTGTCTTGTGTGATGTTTTATTCACAATGTTCTGAAATTATAAAGAGAGAGAGAGAGAGAGAGAGAGAGAGAGAGGTGCCATCATGTAACATGTCACACTGAGAATAGGAGCTTTCTCTGACTAAAATAAGTTATTTTAGTTTCGTGCAGTTCCTCAATCTGACTGTAGGCGGCGCCCCGTCATTGAACGCAACATTTTATTTTATTTCACCTATTGAACTGACCTACAGCCAAAACCCCTTAAGATGAGTGTGTGTGTGTGTGTGTGTGTGTGTGTGTGTGTGTGTGTGTGTGTGTGTGTGTGTGTGTGTGTGTGTGTGTGTGTGTTGATTTCAATCCATTAGCCTTTTTTTCCTCCTTTCAATAATCAAATCCACACACATATATTTGTGTGTTTGTGTGTGTGAGGTGAATAGAATAACATTTAATCACCTTTTTAGAATATATTCTGCCTTTGTGTGTGCGTGGGTTTGTGTGTGTGTGTGTGTGTGTGTGTGTTTGTATGACCACAAAACAATATATGTCTGTGTTTGTGTGTGTGTTTTGGTGTCGTATGTGTTTATTTGTTGAATAATTCACAGCTGTGTGTTTATAGAAGACTCAGAGCTCCAATAACACAGGACAAATATTGTGACACACACACACACACACACACACACACACACACACACACACACACACTCATTATCAGCCATGGGGTTGGTTGACAGTTTATTTGCACACCGTGGAAATTGGATGTAGAGAAACCAAATGTGGGCAAGCACACTCATTTACGTCCCCTATGGAGACTCTTCAGTGGCTTCATAGGTCCCACATCTTCACCCGTTATCCCGCCTCTGTGAGGACACACACACACACACACACACACAAAAAACAGGCATTTGAATGGAAATATTGATTCTTCCTCCCATTTCAATCTTCATCTTGTATTATCTGTGTGTGTGTGTGTGTGTGTGTGTGTGTGTGTGTGTGTGTGTGTGTGTGTGTGTGTGTGCTACAAGCTCACCTTTTCTTTTGGTCTCTCACACGCCCTCTGAAATGATTTCCTGTCCCATGAAACAAGTACACAATAACTACACACTATGCTATAAAGTGCTCCACACCTGGTGTCTCTAAATTGAATAAAACCATAATCCGTAGCGACGGTCTGACTCTGGTTTTGATTGGCATGCTTGTAAATATTGCGTCATGATCTTTAATGTTTTAAATCTAATAAGAAAAAGGAAGAGAAAAATAAAGGGATAGTTTGTGATTCTAATCCCAAAACGAATACATTTTGAGTTCGGAGCCCAAAAACCTGGTTCTAGACGGGGAACCGGTTATAAATTTGATCTTGGGAAAAAGGGAAGTGTCGCAAACCTAATAATAAAGTAATGTCTTTTCTTAATTGTCTTTTCTTTCTTTTCTTTTTTTACAAAATAATCACACTCCGAGGCCTTCAGCCCTTCAAAAATTGTCAAAAGTATTGAGTCATTCTTTTCACGTTACAGTTGTGTTTTAAAGTAGCCGTTACACATTAGTCATGTTTAAAGTAGCCGTTACACGTAACTGTCGTGTTTTAAAGTAGCCGTTACAGTCGTGTTTAAAGTAGCCGTTACACGTAACAGTCGTGTTTTAAAGTAGCCGTCACACGTTACAGTCGTGTTTAAAGTAGCCGTTACACGTAACAGTCGTGTTTTAAAGTAGCCGTCACACGTTACAGTCGTGTTTTAAAGTAGCCGTTACACGTTAGTCGTGTTTAAAGTAGCCGTTACACGTTACAGTCGTGTTTAAAGTAGCCGTTACACGTAACAGTCGTGTTTTAAAGTAGCCGTTACACGTTAGTCGTGTTTAAAGTAGCCGTCACACGTTACAGTCGTGTTTAAAGTAGCCTTTACACGTTACAGTCGTGTTTTAAAGTAGCCGTTACACGTTAGTCGTGTTTAAAGTAGCCGTTACACGTTACAGTCGTGTTTAAAGTAGCCGTTACACGTAACAGTCGTGTTTTAAAGTAGCCGTTACACGTTATAGTCGTGTTTAAAGTAGCCGTTACAAGTTAGTGTGTTTAAAGTAGCCGTTACACATTAGTCGTGTTTAAAGTAGCCGTTACACTATAGTCGTGTTTCAAGTAGCCTTTACACTTAACAGTCGTGTTTTAAAGTAGCCGTTACACATTAGTCGTGTTTAAAGTAGCCGTTACACGTTACAGTTGTGTTTTAAAGTAGCCGTTACAATCGTGTTTTAAAGTAGCCGTTACACGTAACAGTCGTGTTTTAAAGTAGCCGTTACACATTAGTCGTGTTTAAAGTAGCCGTTACACATTAGTCGTGTTTAAAGTAGCCGTTACACGTTACAGTTGTGTTTAAAGTAGCCGTTACAATCGTGTTTTAAAGTAGCCGTTACACGTAACAGTCGTGTTTTAAAGTAGCCGTTACACGTTACAGTCGTGTTTAAAGTAGCCGTTACAATCGTGTTTTAAAGTAGCCGTCACACGTTACAGTCGTGTTTAAAGTAGCCGTTACAAGTTAGTGTGTTTAAAGTAGCCGTTACACATTAGTCGTGTTTCAAGTAGCCGTTACACGTAACAGTCGTGTTTTAAAGTAGCCGTTACACGTTATAGTCGTGTTTAAAGTAGCCGTTACAAGTTAGTGTGTTTAAAGTAGCCGTTACACATTAGTCGTGTTTCAAGTAGCCTTTACACTTAACAGTCGTGTTTTAAAGTAGCCGCTACACGTCAGTCTGGTTTGAAGTAGCTGTTACACGTTACAGTCGCGTTTAAAGTAGCCGTTACACTTTAGTTTGGTTTAAAGTAGCCGTTACACGTTAGTCGGGTTTCAAGTAGCTGTTACACGTTAGTCGGCTAGACACAAATAAAACTATAAACAAGCTGCCCGTCACTGCATTTTTCTCCTTTTTATATTGACCTTTTGAAAATGTTACCAACGTTAACGTTAGCCTACACATTAGATAAGATAAAATAATCCTTTATTAGTCCCGCAGTGGGGAAATTTACAGGATTACAGCAGCAAAGGGGTAAACTGCACACAAGACATAGTAGGATCAAATATAACAACAGTAAATAAAACAGTAAACAGACTACGGTAGCTGAATAATATATACAATATACAATAATATGTACACACTAGTCATCAGGTTAGTTAAGTTCCAAAATGAAACTCATCAGCCTCATCCTGGTTATCGAACTTTCTACTGTTTCAACAATCGCCAACTCTGGATAATTCATCTTTAATATCTCCCTCAAACAACTGGCTTCATTCAAGTTTCTTGTTTTTAATAAATACTATTTTACAAGATTACATTTGAACGCGTCACGACAACGTTTTGATAATTAACCTTCTGTTGCTAGAACTTGAATGCATCATAATGTCACTCAATGCAACCTCGGTTAACATTTGTAATTAGTTTAAACACACAGGCCGCCTCATAAATAACATAAATATCTGCACTAAAGCTTCGTGTTAACCTCCTCGTGTTGATTGTTGACGTACAAGCACCAAGTCCTTCAAAACGGATTCACGTCAACACTTTTCGAGCCGCGGCAAACAAATGTCACACTGCTCGCCGGCTTATTCTGACGTGACCTGAACGTGACACCGAGGAG
This sequence comes from Cyclopterus lumpus, assembly GCF_009769545.1. Lineage (NCBI taxonomy): Eukaryota > Metazoa > Chordata > Actinopteri > Perciformes > Cyclopteridae > Cyclopterus > Cyclopterus lumpus. The sequence goes on along the minus strand of NC_046983.1, from coordinate 4,250,018 downwards.
GAAGACGGGTGAAAGGAGATTTAAAGAAAAAGGAGGCGGTGGTAGAAATTAATAAGTGAGGAGCATATTTCTAACCCTTGATGACCTGGAAAGAAAAAAAAGCTGTCACACATCTGTGGCTGCAGAGGGTAAAATCAAAATCTTCAGCGTTTAACCGTAATCCATTCTGCGCGTTGCCATGCAGGTTAAACGAGAGCCGATCTGCGCCGCTGTTTGTCCAAAAGCCTCACTGTGAACCTTGAGTTGACCTCAGATGTTACTCTGAGAGGAACGGACGCGGAGAAGCAAGCAAAATAAAAAGAAAAAAGGAGGGGGGAAAAGAGCCTAATATCCATCAGTTAGTCTTCTAGCCTCAGCGCGCCAATTCATCTTCGTTCTCCTCACAGCGGTGTGTTCAGGGAAGGTCAAAACCTGGAAAATAGGCTACACACCGCGCGGCAGACACCCTTCACCTGCCTCCCAAACACCAGCCGCACACAACTGGGGCAACCGGGACACGGCCGCTTCCTAAAATACATCAGGCGGAGCAGCAGCGCCGCATGCATTCACGCCGCATTCGCTCTGCTTTTTTTACGCCGCATTTGGTTGTTTTTTGTTTTTTTTGTTTTTTTTATTACCGAAGGGACGAGGTGACATTTAGTTGTTTCTCTCAGTTTGGAGGATCGTCATTAATGATGTCGTGTCGGTGCACGTGGGACACACGAGTGCTTTTCGTCGGGTCATTTTCAAGGTTTTGTGAAGAAAATAAAAAGGAAAGACTTGACTTATTATTTTATTGTTATTATATTTGTAAACTAGGATCATAAAACTCAAAATCGTACCAGCACAGAATAGAAAAAGGGAGAAAACTTTTAGAGATCCCCCCAATACCAATGTCAATAATGTATCCATATTCTTCAACAACTACATTTTACAAGATTACATTTGAATGCATCACAGCGAGGTTTCCAATATACATTCACCACATATTCATTTTCACCGTGCGGAGCCTGAACGCATCGTAATGTAACCGAATGGAATATTCTCTCTAATCCATTGACAGCATTGCTGAATATGTCCATATCTTCTTGTTTAAACCTTTTTATTGCAGGAAAGCACCGCTAACAATGCGTCGCTAGCTTGATGACAAACACATGGCGTTTCCTATAACTCACTTCACAATAAAAGCCTCCCGCTGGGTCGCCGGTGCAAAGCAACAGCAGCAGGAAATGTTCAGTTACCACTAACGCGACGCAGATCCACGACTCGAGCGGAAATGCACGTTTAACGAGGACCAGCGGTCTGTGATTAAAGGACTTTTTGTGAAAAAAGGTTTTTTCTAGCCTTTCAAGCCTCAACCACTAGAGGGCAGTGTTTATACGTTGTTTAGAAAATATAGTCCACCGTTGCATTTAGTTATACTTTGGGAGGTTTGTAACAGGCCCTCACAACATTGTATACTATTGAGATGACAATATGATGAATAAATATTGTATCGTTATGTATTTATATTTATTTATAACAAAGCTAAATATTGTTTCTATTGCAAATGATTGCAATTAAATCGCGGCAAAATTATTATGGGTAGTAGAGCTAATACAATAATAACATGGAGGCTTTATTACTCCAACGTTGTCAACATCAGCGAATCACCACTCCCTACCATTCAACCCTTCACAATAAAAGCCCTGAACACAGCTTTAATATGGGATTCGGTAACCATCCCTAAATAAAATAATCTTTGTTCAGGTCTTTTCTGTTGTATTTATCGTTTGTATCCTGATGAAAATATGATTTTGTTTGTTTGTCTTTTTTATTACATTACACAGAGGTGAACAAGCTGACATATAATAATATATAATTACTGAAATTATACAGCAATGCTCTCTGTTTCACTAAAATTTGTAGAAAAGAGTTAATTTGCAAACACAGATCAAACAAAAATAATAAATAATAGGAGCTATCCTAAAATAACAACCCAACACCAGTTTGATGGACATACCCGGGGGTTGCACGCACACGCACACGCACACGCACACACACACAAAATACAAGAGAGAGCTCCGTTATTGTTGTAAGACCACGAGGAGAAGCAACGGTTCCTCCCGAAACCCGATTTCCAAATAAAAAGCTGCTCGTGTCGCGGGTGGAAGGAGCGTCGGGTCAAATCTCCAGACGCAACCCTGAGCCTCCAGCCCGCGGGGCCGATGCCGCAACGACACTAATGGCAGGCTACATGGCATTTGGAGCAGAAAGGTGTGACATGCGAGCCTTCACACTTACCGCCTCGCACGCATTTACATACCCATACGCGCGCGCGCACACACACACACACACACACACACTCCGCAGGGCCTGCCATTAATAACAGCTGACCTTTGCACGTTTAGGCTGTGAAATGATAGTAAAGCAGACCTGAGGACGGCATATCACACTTTCGCTTCATGTCTCATCCCTCCATCGCTCTCTGTTCCATCCGTCCATCATCCCCCCCCTGTGGAGACGTTGCTGTCCGTTTGCTATTTTAGCATCATTGTCTCAGGGTCGGTTTCTCCCGTACAGTTTGGTCAGAACAAAGGAAGAGAGTCTTTTTATTTTATTTTAAACCTCCAAAAGGTTGCAAACTTTCTTCTGAAACGCACTGCTTGTTTTACCTCAGGAAACTAAAGTGATCAAGAAGATAAGAAGAACAACAATGGAAAACATTTTGTATTATTTAAAAAATATATTTTTTGACTCGTATAGAAGTCTATGCTTCATGTGTTAAAGCTGCATTCTCTCTCCTGACCACCAGGGGGCGACTCCTCTGGTTGTATAGAAGTCTATGCTTCATGTGTTAAAGCTGCATTCTCTCTACTGACCACCAGGGGGCGACTCCTCTGGTTGTATAGAAGTCTATGCTTCATGTGTTAAAGCTGCGTTCTCTCTCCTGACCACCAGGGGCAACTCCTCTGGTTGTATAGAAGTCTATGCTTCATGCGTTAAAGCTGCGTTCTCTCTCCTGACCACCAGGGGGCGACTCCTCCGGTTGTATAGAAGTCTATGCTTCATGTGTTGAAGCTGCATTCTCTCTACTGACCCCCAGGGGGCGACTACTCTGGTTGTATAGAAGTCTATGCTTCATGTGTTAAAGCTGCATTCTCTCTCCTGACCACCAGGGGGCGACTCCTCTGGTTGTATAGAAGTCTATGCTTCATGTGTTAAAGCTGCATTCTCTCTCCTGACCACCAGGGGGCGACTCCTCTGGTTGTATAGAAGTCTATACTTCAGCTGCAGCTTCTACCTTAATTTAACTGTTTAAGCTTAATTGGTCAAAATTATTATTGTTGATTTTAAAATAAAAGCGCTAGACATATTCACTGCATCGCTGTTTACCAGATGGATATCAGTTTAATGCATTTTATTAATATCCTAACAAAGCTTATTTTCATGGTGGTGGCCACTTGATGAAATCATCCCCAATTAATTAGACAATGTGCAACAACAAACAAAAAAAGAGTTATTTGTCCAAAGTCGACCAGCTCTCAACTTTTCTGCCTTTCAACCAAAACTCAAAGTGGTTTTTTTTGGCCTGAAAGGTAAACGAACGCATCGCGGCCAAAACCTCCGTCTACTTTCCTCTTTCTTCCCTTTATTTTGGACCGAAGACTTAACGGATCAAAAAAATTGCCAAATTTCAAATCCTCTCGGTTCGGTTTGTGCCGTTTTTCCCCTTTTTCTTTTTCCTCCCAGGGAAGGTCGACTCTCTCCTCCTCCGCCGCCTCTCTCTCCTTCTCCTTCTTCTCCATCTGCTTTTTCTAGATCGCCGCGGCCTGAACTTGAAAGACCAGCTGTTGTCTCCGTAAAGGTCGACGAGGGATCCGAGGCCGCACAGCTAAGACAACACTGAGTCCCCGTGGATCCACCTCACCCCGTTTTATCAGATATGTTATTTCCTCCATCCTTTTGCTTGCTCATGTCCCCCCTCCTCCTCCTCCTCCTCCTCCTCCTCCCATCTCTCTCTCTCTCGTCAAGTGCTCATCCCGCCTGCCAAGCTCCTCCAGGTCTGGAAAACAAAAGGAGAGTTTCTAATTTGGTATCAATCTGAAGAGTCCACTTTTGTCAGTACACTGTGTGTGTGTGTGTGTGTGTGTGTGTGTGTGTGGCTTTCTCTTTTTACTCCCATGAGATCATATGGGCCACACACACACACACACACACACACACACACACAGAAATAGTCCTCCACATCCTGCCGTCTGTGTTTATCGGCCTCCGTCTAAAAAGCGATCGTCTTCATTATCGTCATTTCTTTTTAAATTATTGGATTATTTCCAACTTGGCTTTGATGTTACGCTCGAAGCCGCGCGACTCCGAGTCCCACTTGGGGTTTTCGAGATCGCTGATTATTCGATACGATCATTTATCTTCTTTCAATCACACTGTGATGAAATCTTGTATCGTCTAAATTGATAACAAGCTGACGCAAATTTCCAGAAAAACTGATTAATTTGCAATTAAGTTCTTAATAAAAAATTTAAAGACTTTTTAATTTGTCAAGTATTTAATTCACACTCAAAACCACCTGGTTATTTTTTATATACTATTTATGTATTTATTTAATTACCAGTAAACATCATGTTATGAAGTTATTTAGAATATTTTGTGCTAAAGAATTTAGCATTTTTTTCTTGTTTTTATATGATTGTAAAATTAATATATTTGGGAACTTATTTTTATTTTAGACACTTAATTGGTCGGCAGAAGAATCAATAATGTAAACAATCGTTAGTTGCAGCGGGCGAGACGACAACAAAACACGCTGATTAGTTGTCGTGAAATGTTGGGTTTTTTGGCCACTAGAGGGCAGTAAAGCATCTAATCAAGACATTAATATTTATTGATCGATAAAGTTGCCGTTCCATCGGTAGTTTCAGAACTAATCCTCCGGCTCTTCAGCTGCCAGGCGCTGCTTTGCTCACATGTTTTTCGGGGGTAGAGCGGTATTTCCATATCTTAGTAGGATTTGAACCGCCGGCCTCCGGGTCACATCCTCCTCTGCTCCTCATGGTCTCCGTGCTGCTGCTGTCCATTTTGTCCTCTATGGAGATAAACTGTTGTTTACTCTGCGATGCCACAAGTCAACCATGGAGAGAGAGAGAGAGAGAGTGTGTGTGTGTGTGTGTGTGTGTGTGTGTGTGCGTGTGTGCGTGTGTGTGTGTGTGTGTTTATAGTACTTTAGTTGGTTCTCACAAGAATAGAAGAAAAGTAAAATCTGCAGATATTAGCAGATTTTGCTCTTTTTCTTTATGCAAAGCAGGTTTTGTTCAAATCGCTTTACGTGAAACATCAAAAGACAAAATGAAACACGTCGTTAAACGTCTCATAAACACAAAGGGACTCACACGTCGTGATGCTTCTCTAGTCTCTGATCTCTGGTCATGTGACTTTATGAACAACCAATCAGTGTTTAAACCAGCAGGAGGAGAGCTAGTAACGTTAGCATGACCGCTAAAGGAGAACCAACAGGAGAAGAGCTAGTAACATTAGCAGCACCGCTAAAGGAGAACCAACAGGAGAAGAGCTAGTAACGTTAGCAGCACCGATAACGGAGAACCAACAGGAGGATAGACAGTAACGTTAGCAGCACCGCTAACAGAGAACCAACAGGAGGAGAGTTAGTGACGTTAGCAGCACCGCTAAAGGAGAACCAACAGGAGGAGAGCTAGTAACGTTAGCAGGGCCGCTAAAGGAGAACCAACAGGAGAAGAGCTAGTAACGTTAGCAGGGCCGCTAAAGGAGAACCAACAGGAGGAGAGCTAGTAACGTTAGCAGGGCCGCTAAAGGAGAACCAACAGGAGAAGAGCTAGTAACGTTAGCAGGGCCGCTAAAGGAGAACCAACAGGAGAAGAGCTAGTAACGTTAGCAGCACCGCTAACAGAGAACCAATAGGAGGAGAGTTAGTGACGTTAGCAGCACCGCTAACGGAGAACCAACAGGAGGAGAGTTAGTGACGTTAGCAGCACCGCTAAAGGAGAACCAACAGGAGAAGAGCTAGTAACGTAAGCAGCACCGATAACGGGGAACCAACAGGAGGAGAGTTAGTGACGTTAGCAGCACAGCTAAAGGAGAACCAACAGGAGAAGAGCTAGTAACGTTAGCAGGGCCGCTAAAGGAGAACCAACAGGAGGAGAGCTAGTAACGTTAGCAGGGCCGCTAAAGGAGAACCAACAGGAGGAGAGCTAGTAACGTTAGCAGGGCCGCTAAAGGAGAACCAACAGGAGAAGAGCTAGTAACGTTAGCAGGGCCGCTAAAGGAGAACCAACAGGAGAAGAGCTAGTAACGTTAGCAGCACCGCTAACAGAGAACCAATAGGAGGAGAGTTAGTGACGTTAGCAGCACCGCTAACGGAGAACCAACAGGAGGAGAGTTAGTGACGTTAGCAGCACCGCTAAAGGAGAACCAACAGGAGAAGAGCTAGTAACGTTAGCAGCACCGATAACGGGGAACCAACAGGAGGAGAGTTAGTGACGTTAGCAGCACCGCTAAAGGAGAACCAACAGGAGAAGAGCTAGTAACGTTAGCAGCACCGCTAACGGAGAACCAACAGGAGGAGAGTTAGTGACGTTAGCAGCACCGCTAAAGGAGAACCAACAGGAGAAGAGCTAGTAATGTTAGCAGCACCGCTAACAGAGATCCAACAGGAGAGCTAGTGACGTTAGCAGCACCGCTAACAGAGAACCAACAGGAGGAGAGTTAGTGACGTTAGCAGCACCGCTAACGGAGAACCAACAGGAGGAGAGCTAGTGACGTTAGCAGCACCGCTAACGGAGAACCAACAGGAGGAGAGCTAGTGACGTTAGCAGCACCGCTAACGGAGAACCAGCAAAGATTCACTTCAGTTACAATATGATGCGTTCAGCCTCCGCTCAGTGAAAATTACTACTAATTAATTTAGAAGATTGATGGTGTACAATTCGTTATTTTAATGGTACATATTCAGTATATCTCTGTATTTAATTGTTTCATTTAGTCACAGAACAATATCAAAGTCACGAAGGAATGATCCCAGTCATTTCCAGTTTATTGATTAGGCTCCGGTATCTGATCGGTATTTAGTATCGGGACGGAAAGAGTTATTATACTTTATTTATATCGACATGTAAATGTGTACATTTATAAAACCCTCTGTGTGTGTGTGTGTGTGTGTGTGTGTGTATGTGTGTATGTGTGTGTGTGTGTGTGTGTGTGTGTGTGTGGGTGTGTGTGTGTGTGTGTGGCAGGTGTTCTGCGTCACCACCCACCATCCATCAAGTCCAATAGGCGAATGACAGGAAGAACAAAAACAAATCCTTCGCTCCGGCAAGAATAAACGACTGATGCCGACCAATGACAAGTGCTTATTGTGTGTGTGTGAGTGTGTGTGAAAGAGATGAAGGTGTGTGTGTGTGTGTGTTTGTTTGTGTGTATGTTAGGGTGTGTGTGTGTGAAATTGAAAGAGAGAGGAGGACAAAGCAAAAGAGTGTGAGATGGAGGAAGGAGAATTGGTTGGTGTTTATTGTTTTACTAATTCAGTAGGCGGACACACACACACACACACACACACACACACACACACACACACACACACACTCATTATCCCGCTCAGTGATCATGTAAAGTGATGACCAACTCTTCTTTTTAAATACAAAGTGACGTCCACATGAAAAGAGAACTTTCCTCCATTGTTGTTTCATTCAATATTCATTTGATCTGCAGCAATTTAAAATATCGATTGATCTCTTTACGATAGTTTTTAAACGACTTCTATAGCGTCTCAAAGTTTGACGCTCGTAAACCAAACTGTCGGACTAAAAGTTACATTTGTAGACACAACATTTGATCCCTAATAAGTTAATATATTAATCCGCAGATTGATCATCAGATACGGTGTAGTATTTATTTATGAAGGCTGTAAATGTTTGAATGAGGACATTTTGATTCATATAAAGGTGAGTTTGGGGGGAAAAGACACACACACACACACACACACACACACATGCTCATGTATGTTCACCTCTGTGACTAGAACTCAAATATGTCTTTAGTGCAGAATAAAAGTTATTACGACATCATAATTTAATTATTTATTTTTTACTCATCTTTCCATGTTCATATATAAATATATATATATATATATATATATTTTCACTCTTTCTCTCTCAATGTTATTCTTAATGTCTCCTCTCGTCCTTAAAACACAGGTCTATCGTGATCGTTTATGTATCCTGTATGTGTACACACACACACACACACACACACACACACACACACACACACCAGCAGGTTGGACCCCAGGGCTCAGTTTGGGAGGAAACTCCCTTTCTAATTTTCCTCATAAAGACTCTAATGAAGACTAATGACGGAGCAAGGTGTGTATGTGTGTGTGTGTGTGTGTGTGTGTGTTTTAACAGCCTGGCTGTTCTGTCTGGGAATGTCTCTGTTCTCCTCTCGCTCCTTCCATCCCTCTATCACCCCTTTTCTTTACCTTTTTTCCATCCCTCCCCTTTTTGTTTCCTCCCTTTTTTATTTCCCGTCGGTTCTTTCATGTTTATTATTTTCGCATGTTTTCATCCTCGTGTTCTCTATCTGTTCCTCTTTCTCCCTTTCTCGTTATTTTATTCATCTTTCCTGTTTTCTTTTCCATATTTCTTTTGTTTTCTTAACACTTTCAGACTTTAATTAATGATGACACTAATAAGCTAGTAATGTTATTTACAATGACAGCTGATGTCATTCTGTCATGTGGAGATATTTGAATTTGAGAATATCTCCACAATAACACAAGTGATGAATAATTGTGAGCTTTATTATTTATATATATATATATATATATATATATATATATATATATATATATATATTAGGAGATCAATGCTTTCCATTCAGTTACATTGTGGTGCGTTCATGCTCTAAACAGGAAAAGTGAATATTGGGGTGATAGTTAAATTATAACCTTCATCGTGATGTGTTCAAATGTAATCTTGTAAAATTAGGTTTTTGGCGAGAAGTTCTTGTGAATTATGACGTCATTAAAACTCCTAACGTCCTCCAGAAATATGTAGGAGGAGGAAAAGGAGAAGAAGAGGAAGAAGAAGGAAAAGAAGTAGGAGGAGAAGGAGAAGAAAAGGAGGAAGGAGGAGGAGAAGAGCAAGAAGGAGGAGAAGGAGAAGGAGAAGAAAAGGAAGAAGAAGGAAAAGATTTATTTTGTCCGCGACATGTTTCTCACTTGTTATCTTTTCATTACCCATCATGCTCGGCCCACGCTCTCTATCTTTAAACACACCTCTCCCTCCTCTGTCCATCCTCCCCTCCTCCCCTCTCTGTCCATCCTCCCCTCTCCACCTCTCCCTCCTCTGTCCATCCTCTCCTCTCCACCTCTCCCTCCTCTGTCCATCCTCCCCTCTCCCCTCTGTCCATCCTCCCCTCTCCACCTCTCCCTCCTTTGTCCATCCTCCCCTCTCCACCTCTCCCCTCTGTCCATCCTCCCCTCTCCACCTCTCCCTCCTCTGTCCATCCTCCCCTCTCCACCTCTCCCCTCTGTCCATCCTCCCCTCTCCACCTCTCCCTCCTCTATCCATCCTCCCCCTCCCCCTCTCCACCTCTCCCCCTCTCCCTCTGTCCATCCTCCCCTCTCCACCTCTCCCTCCTCTGTCCATCCTCCCCCTCTCCACCTCTCCCCTCCGTCCATCCTCCCCTCTCCACCTCTCCCTCCTCTATCCATCCTCCCCCCTCCCCCTCTCCACCTCTCCCTCTGTCCATCCTCCCCTCTCCACCTCTCCCTCCTCTATCCATCCTCCCCCTCTCCCCTCTGTCCATCCTCCCCTCTCCACCTCTCCCTCCTCTATCCATCCTCCCCCTCTCCCCTCTGTCCATCCTTCCCTCTCCACCTCTCCCTCCTCTATCCATCCCCCTCCTCTCCTCTCTGTCCATCCTCCCCCCCTCTCCCCTCTGTCCATCCTCACCTCTCCACCTCTCCCTCCTCTATCCATCCTCCCCTCTCCCCTCTGTCCATCCTCCCCTCTCCCCTCTGTCCATCCTTCCCTCTCCACCTCTCCCTCCTCTATCCATCCCCCTCCTCTCCTCTCTGTCCATCCTCCCCCCCCTCTCCCCTCTGTCCATCCTCCCCTCTCCACCTCTCCCTCCTCTGTCCATCCTCCCCCCCCCTCTCCCCTCTGTCCATCCTCACCTCCCCCCCCCTCTCCCCCCTTCCCCTTCATTTTCTCCCACGTCGCCTCTCGGATCCTTCAATCTCTCCTCTGCGATGTCACCTTTTCATCCTTCCTCGTTGCCTCCCTCGCTTTCCATCCATCCTTCTTCATCTCGGGCTGTTTCCTTCTCCCCGTCCATCGCTCTGTGTTTTCTGCCTCCATTAGGGGGGAAATGGAAAAAGTGACATCAGCTATTTGGTAAACGGAGAGAGATGGAGGGAGAGAGGGGGAGAGAGAGAGAGAGAGAGAGAGAGGAGAAAACGACAAAGCAAAGATCAAAAGAGTGACATTAGGAGTGATTGTTAAAGAGAGAGAAGGGAAACAAGGGAAGAGGAAACTAAAAGAAAAGAGACAGGAGGAAGAGAGAGCGAGAGAGGTAGAGATCCATTAGAGAGAGAGAGGCTCCACCTCATTAACCTCGTAATGCAGAGTAAATATACAGAGACGATGTGTGTGTGTGTGTGTGTGTGTGTGTGTGTGTGTGTGATCATCTCAGAAGAATCCTCAGCTTTTTCAAGCTCCATTTTAAAATTTCTAAATTTTATTAATAGTTTTGTCGACAATTTGTGTATTTTGCTTCCTGTTTATTACGGACTCATCATTTAAATCTTTAGAAACAAGTCTAGTTAAACATTTTAAAAAGGCAGTAAATTGTTTAATCTGCACTCTTTTCTTTTTTTATTCTAGCAGTTTATTTTCCTCGTTTTTATATTTTAATTCAAGATTGCTGACAAATAAAAAATGTGAACGATCGACTCAAAACTTTATGTTTTTCTTTTAGTCACCTTATATTATGTGTGTGAGTGTGTGTGCATGTGTGTGTGCGCGTGTGTGAGTATGTGTGTGTGAATGTGTGTGTGTGATTATGTGTGTGAGTGTGTGTGCATGTGTGTGTGTGCGTGAGTCTGTGTGTGTGCGCATGTATGTGTGAGTGTGTGTGCATGTATGAATGTGTGTGTGCGTGTGATTATGTGTGTGTGTGTGTGTGCGTGTAATTATGTGTGTGAGTGTGTGTGCATGTGTGTGTGTGCGTGTGAGTCTGTGTGTGTGCGCATGTATGTGTGAGTGTGTGCGTGTGTCTGCATGTGTATGTGTGTGCGTGTATGTATGTGTGTGTGTGTGTGTGATTATGTGCGTGTGTGTGCGTATGCGTGAGTGCATGTGCGTGTGTATGTGTGTGTGCATGTATGTATGTGCGTGAGTGCATGTGCGTGTGTATGTGTGTGCATGTATGTATGTGCGTGAGTGCATGTGCGTGTGTATGTGTGTGCGCATGTATGTATGTGTGTGTGTGTGTGTGTGTGTGTGAGTGTGTGTGTGAAACACCACACGACAGCCTCATTATAATACTGTATATTTGCAGCTCAAACCCAGAACAGTGACAGACTGAGATCATCAGGAGGAAAAATAAAATAAAACAAGAAAAACGCTGAATGTTTGTTTTCTATCTACATTGAATATCCCTTTAACCCCCAAACACCCCCCGTCACCCGCCCCCCCCCCCCCCTCCCATACACATTTCAAATAGTAATCAACAAATAAACAAAACAAATAAAAACACACAGTGGAATAAACAAAACTGCAACACAACAGTCTGCACTCTTAGTACGTCAGAAAATCAGAGGAATGGAAAGTTTCTAGTTTGGCGGAGCGCTTGATTTCAACACCCGGAGCAGCCTTCGCCACTTCGAGGTGGGGTGGAGTCAAGTTCTGGGAATCCGACGACAAAAGAATGACTTTTTCTTTCTTCACGGAGAGTCGTCGCAAAAGTTTTAAAAACGGACGAATCGAGCGCTCCTCGTCTTTTAAACGCCACCAAAACTTCTTCCAGGTCACGGGGGTCAAAAGGTGAAAGGCTCCAAAGTCGAGGAAGAGGATTCAACGTACCTTCTTTTTTTTTTCCCCCTTCAAGGATTTAATATCGTGTCTAAAAATCACTCCGTTGTAATAAAAAAATGTCTTTTTTTTTCTGTTTTCTTTTTTTTTTTTTTTTACACTTCTGCATCATTTGAGAAACTTATTTCACAGGTTATTAAGGGTGATAGAAAATACTTCATACATTGAAAAGCTGCATCCAACATATTCAGAGAGAGAGAGAGAGAGAGAAAGAGAGAGAGAGAGGAAGATATAAGAGGAGCTGATTTATAGAAAAGAAAAAGAGAGTATAAGAGTTGAAGGTGAGGAGATCAAACAAACCCAATGACCACATCAGAAAAGCTTTCCCATGCATTCTTTTCAGTCCCCGTACGGAAAAGTTTAAATAAAAAGTGAATGAAACTTGAGACAGAAATAAACTCCCAAGTTGGTTTTCTCCCCCTACGTAACATTTTTTTTTTAGACATCTCTTTTTCTAAACTCCAGCCCTGAGCTCCTCCCACTAGCTGATTATGGTCCAATCAGAGCGGTGTTCACAGCCAGCTAATGGGGTTCTGTCAAATCCAGAGGGGGGCGGAGGAAGGTAGGGCTTGATTCTTATTTTTCATATTCCTTTTTAAGAACATTTAGTCTTTTCATAAACCCGGGTCTTGCTTTCAGGAAACAGAAGCTCTCGTCTGATTGGTCCACTTTAAAAAGGTCCGCCAATCAAAATCGCTTGTTTTGTTTCTTCGTTCCTTTTCTCTAAATAAACGAGAGACGTTCGGTGCAGAAAGAAGAGGAATGAATGCAGTGAGGTTTCTCTAAAAAGAAGAAGAAGAAGAAGAAGAAAGGAGTAGAGAGGGGGAGGGGTGGGGGGGAGGGGGTTCCTCCTCGTAGTCTTATTGTTTTCATTGCAACATCAAAAAGTTGAATCCCTCCTGGGGAGGTCGCTGCTGTGGAAGCCGGCTGGTGGAGTTCTTCTGTGCAGGGAGGGGGGGGGGGGCGGGGCTTCAGGAGGCGGGGCTTCGGGAGGCGGGGCTTCAGGAGGCGGGGTCCGTCTCCCTAGAACATCATCGGGTTCTTCAGAAACGACCGGGAGTCTAAAAGCAGCCGAGAGGGGAGGAGTTGGTCAACAAACAGAGCAACATTAGCTGATACTTTCTTTATTAATTGATATTTTGTTAATTTTACAAGCAATCGATCAATCATTTCAAGTCCAAGCTGAGATATTTAAATATTTAATAATATTTTTTTTAATTTCACTTCTGATGGAAGAAGCTCCGCTTCGCACGGGAACTTCACACTTTGATCTTGATTATTAAAGCAGGAAGTAGGAAGCTCAAAGTGTTCCACGCTGTCCCTGAACGCATCATGATCGAAATATCATATCTCCAATTATGCCAGAGTCTGCTCTCTCTCTCTCTTATTTCACCTCCGTCGTTCTCCTTCCGCTCCCCGTAGTGCTGTTACTGCACCCACACACACACACACACACACACACACACACACACACGCACGCACGCACGCACACACACACACACACACACCTCCCTGCGGTGTCATTGTTTTCTGCGGACGTTGCAAAGTGTTTACATTTCTGCATAACAGCAACCATAAACCTGCCTCCTCTCTCCTCGTTCTCTTGCCCTCTCTTTTATTCTTTAACTTATCTTCCTCTCGCTACTCGACATCATCTCACACTCTACTTTTGTCCTCTATTCATCATCCTTTGTTTTATATATATTTATATGTATGAAACAGGTTTGAGGTATCTGTGTCGGAATAATAATTTAAAAAAAAAATCTTACATTTCTCTTTCATCTTGCGCTCGCCTCCTCGTTCCCTCCTTCATATTCTCCTCCTTCCCTCATCTTCACCCCTCTCATCTTCTGCCCTTCCCTATTTGTATCACCCCGCGATCCACTCAGACCCCTCCTCTCCTCCTTTCATCCCCCTGTTCTACATGCATGCCCTCTTCCTCCTCCTCTCCTCCTTTCATCCCTCTGTTCTACATGCATCCTCTTCCTCCTCCTCTTTCATCCCTCTGTTCTACATGCATCCCCTCTTCCTCCTCCTCTCCTCCTCTTCCATCCCTCTGTTCTACATGCATCCCCTCTTCCTCTCCTCCTCTTTCATCCCTCTGTTCTACATGCATCCTCTTCCTCCTCCTCTTTCATCCCTCTGTTCTACATGCATCCTCTTCCTCCTCCTATTTCATCCCTCTGTTCTACATGCATCCCCTCTTCCTCCTCCTCTCCTCCTCTTTCATCCCTCTGTTCTACATGCATCCCCTCTTCCTCTCCTCTTTCATCCCTCTGTTCTACATGCATCCTCTTCCTCCTCCTCTTTCATCCCTCTGTTCTACATGCATCCTCTTCCTCCTCCTATTTCATCCCTCTGTTCTACATGCATCCCCTCTTCCTCCTCCTCTTTCATCCCTCTGTTCTACATGCATCCCCTCTTCCTCTCCTCCTCTTTCATCCCTCTGTTCTACATGCATCCTCTTCCTCCTCTTCTTTCACCCCTCTGTTCTACATGCATCCCCTCTTCCTCCCCCTCTTTCATCCCTCTGTTCTACATGCCTCCCCTCTTCCTGCTCCTCTTCTTTCATCCCTCTGTTCTACATGCATCCCCTCTTCTTCCTTCTCCTCCTCGTTCATCCTTCTGTTCTAAATGCATCCCCTCTTCCTCCTCCTCCTCCTCTCCCCCTCTTTCATCCCTCTGTTCTACATGCATCCCCTCTTCCTGCTCCTCCTCTTTCATCCCTCTGTTCTACATGCATCCCCTCTTCCTCCTCCTCCTCTTTCATCCTTCTGTTCTACATGCATCCCCTCTTCCTCCTCTTCCTCTTTCATCCCTCTGTTCTACATGCATCCCCTCTTCCTCCTCCTCTTTCATCCCTCTGTTCTACATGCATCCCCTCTTCCTCCTCCTCCTCTTTCATCCCTCTGTTCTACATGCATCCCCTCTTCCTGCTCCTCCTCTTTCATCCCTCTGTTCTACATGCATCCCCTCTTCCTCCTCCTCCTCTCCTCCTCTTTCATCCTTCTGTTCTACATGCATCCCCTCTTCCTCCTCTTCCTCTGTCATCCCTCTGTTCTACACGCATCCCCTCTTCCTCCTCCTCCTCTTTCATCCCTGTTCTACACGCATCCCCTCTTCCTCCTCCTCCTCTTTCATCCCTCTGTTCTACATGCATCCCCTCTTCCTCCTCTTCCTCTTTCATCCCTCTGTTCTACATGCATCCCCTCTTCCTCCTCCTCCTCTTTCATCCCTCTGTTCTACATGCATCCCCTCTTCCTCCTCCTCCTCTTTCATCCCTCTGTTCTACATGCATCCCCTCTTCCTGCTCCTCCTCTTTCATCCCTCTGTTCTACATGCATCCCCTCTTCCTCCTCCTCCTCTCCTCCTCTTTCATCCCTCTGTTCTACATGCATCCCCTCTTCCTCCTCCTCCTCTCCTCCTCTTTCATCCTTCTGTTCTACATGCATCCCCTCTTCCTCCTCTTCCTCTGTCATCCCTCTGTTCTACATGCATCCCCTCTTCCTCCTCTTCCTCTGTCATCCCTCTGTTCTACACGCATCCCCTCTTCCTCCTCCTCCTCTCCTCCTCTTTCATCCCTCTGTTCTACATTAAAGTTCTTGAAACTTTCATCTGTAACTTCAGTTTCATGTCATCATGTTCTTCATTTCTGCATCTGAAGCTCATTTATATTATTTATTTTTATATTTATATATATATAGATATACATATATATATATGTACACACATATATATTTATTCATATATATATTTATTTTGTTATATACCGGAACTATTAATAGATTGTCAAGATAGCTGCAAATTAATGTTAATTAATTATCTAATTGTTTCAACTTATTTAAGAATATAAAGTGTGTTTCAGTGTGTCGTGACAATCGAGCTGCAACTCACAATTATTTTTTATTGATTGAATAATTGTCCAGAAAATAGATTTTTCTTTTATTGTAGCCCAAAGATCAATACCATTGTGTTATATTTCAGAATAAACTACAGTGGTTGTGGTCATTAATTAATAAATAAAATACTGACACGATGTGGAGGTTTTCTCACCGCCCTCATTTAAACTGGTGCAATGCATTGTGGGATAACGAGTTCCCATCAGCCGACACTTCCTGTTTTCTCATCCTATGTTTTTTTCTCTTCTCACTATTTTGACCTGACAACCGTGTTTCCCTTTTCCACCCTGAACACAACTGTGTGTGTACATGTGTCCGTGTGTGTGTGTGTGTGTGGGTGGGTGTGGGTGTGTGTGTGTGTGTGTGTGTGTGTGTGTGTGTTTGCTGTCCTGCCTTGTTAACAGTCTATCAGCCGGGTGGAGGAGATGTCACAAGGTCACATTGTTCAACTACCTCCTCTTCTCCCGTTTCCTCCCATCTTTCCCACCATCTCTTCTAATATTTTTAACAACCAAGACAAACCAATCTTACTCCTCTTAACCCTTTATCTCTCCCTCTCTCTCTCTCTCTCTCTCTCCCTCTCTCTCTCTCTCTCTCCTTCCTCTCCCCTGCTCCTCGTTCCTTCTCCCTCTCTCTGATTGTAATGCGATGTCTTTCTTTGTATTCAGCAGTTTTCTCCTCACTCGTTAATTAAGAGTCTGGAAGGTGAGAGAGGCAGGGGAGAGGTGTGTGTGTCTGTGTGTGTGTGTGTGTGTGTGTGTGTGTGTGTGTGTGTGTGTGTGTGTGTGTGTGTTAGTAAACCACCGTAGGTGCAAAATGCTTTTATGGCAGGAGGGATGAGTGTGTGTTTGTCAATGTGTGTGTGAGGAAGGCAGCAAAGGGGTCCTACTGGGCCAATCAACATTAATGAAATCAGGTGTGTGTGTGTGTGTGTGTGTGTGTGTGTGTGTGTGTGTGTGTGTGTGTGTGTGTGTGTGTGTGTGTCGGAGTGCTTGGCTTGCAGAAGAGAGGGGATCTAAAAGGGGTCTAAAGAGGAGAGAGAGCTAATTAGAGTTCCCTGTCTCACCAGAGTGTGGATCAAACACACACTAGAATACACACTTACAGGTACAGAGTGCACACACACACACTCACACACACAGGTTCAGTGTGTGTGTGTGTGTGTGTGTGTGTGTGTGTGTGCCTATAGATATTCATTTATACACACGCTGTTTCAAGTGAAGGTTTTCAATGTCAGGGAGGACTGAGCACAGCTGGTGGAAAGAGACGACACATGCATACTAACACGCACACACACACACACACACACACTGCAGCACTGCACTTGTGAGGACCCTCATTGGCATAACGTCCGTGACTTTAACCTAATTCGCTCCAACGATCTTTTTGGGCGTGAATAAACTTCCCAGAAGTCACGTTATGAACTAATGTCAGAAATAAATATATTATATTATATATTTTGACATATTATTCTGTAACTTTATTTTGACTGTGACTTTATTCACACTATGACTGCTTTATGTGGCTTTCTTTCATGAAATGTTCCGACATTCATACTACCACCTTTTCGGGACCTTTCTATGCCTTCTTATACTATGACTTTATTTAACATCGTGGCTTTTTTTCATAAACTAAACTGCACTCACTATCCAAACCCTTTGTTTCCTTAAAGTGTCCTCACTTCCTTAAAATGTCTTTACTTCACTTTATTGTTGTTTCACTTGCACATGTCTCTACTTTACAAAAATATGTCAGCGGTGTCACTTTTTCCAAAAACAACTCACCAAATAAATGTCCTCAACCTCAATGTTTTACAATTCCACTTGGTCCTCAAGCACAAACACACAACTTTTAAACAAACACAAATATTCACACTTGAACACACTGACATAAACTCAATGAAATATGTACACACACTCACATGTGTGTCTGATAAGGTGCACACATCAAAGGGAGGCCACGGTGTCTTTGTGTCTGCTTAATGTCTCCACTAATCTCGCCTGGGCCCCAACACACACACACACACACACACACACACACACACACACACACACACACACATATGCCTACCATGTGTGTGTGTGTTTCTACAAACTTGTAGCTCTCCTTTGAACACACTTGTGTATAGAGTCATATCTGTTAATATGCGGTGTGTGTGTGTGTGTATCAGCATGACTCTGCAACTATGAGTGCATCTGACTGTGTGTTTTATGATATTTTTAAAATGTTTTGTGTGTGTGTGTGTGTGTGTTCAGGTACCTTGCACAGCGCCGTTGTCTTGCTGGTTCCCATTAAGTTCAGGTTTATCCTCGGCTGCAGCAGCGTCTGGTACGGCACACAAAGACAAGACAGAGTCTCAGTGGGTCGGCCAATAAAACAACAAACGTTGTTGGAACTGCGTCCAGGTCAATGACGTAATTGGATTTTTTTCTTTTTTAAAGCCACAGACACAATTATTTGTCCAGATGATTATTCTTTTGGAAGGATGAAGAGATTCAGTGTTGGAAATGATTTAGTCTGTTTCTGTAATACACTTTACAACTCTGGATTTATTGGAAATGTCTGAAAAGCCACCGATGTAATGGACTCTAATTCACAGAGTATAAGACTAATATTAATATGCATTTAGGTGTATGGACCACCGGGTGGTCAGTAGAGAGAATGCAGCTTTAACACATGAAGTGTAGACTTCTATACAACCAGAGGAGTCTCCCCTGGTGGTCAGGAGGGAGAATGCAAGTTATAAAACAGAGTATATAACACTTTAAATGACAAATTAAACACACAATAACTAAATGTCCTTAAATGGTGTTAGTTTTCAGTTTGTTGTCAGTTCCCACTTTCCAAATATGTCCAAAATGGCAATCTTCTTTTTCAGAAGAGAATGTTTAAATCAAAGAGGAATAACATTAACAAAAAAAGAAAAAGAAACCAAACTAGTAAGAAGCAACGATAGAAACTGAGACGAGAAAAGCAAAAATACCAATTGAAACAATCCAACCTGGAGAAACAAGTTTGTGTGTTTGAACGATACCAAACCAACAAGGAGAGTGCAGGAAAACAAAGAGCAGTGAAAGAGGATGAACACCAAACCGTCCGCCGTACCGTTCTGGTTGTTGTTGGCGGCGTGCAGCGGCTCCGGAGACGGGGAGGACGAGGACGAGTGCTTCAGAACGCCCTCCACTCTCTCCCGCCTCTTGGACTCGAACTCCAGCGCCTCCTGCAGCTTCCTCTTGGCCTTCTTCTCCTTCTTCAGGCGCTTCTGGATGGAGGCTGAGGGGAAGAAGACGAGACGGAGACGTTATCACGAGTGAAAAGAAGAAGAAAAAAAGACCCGAGAGTCATTTGTGATTTATTGTTCAAATGTCTGTTTTCTGGCGTCAATCTCGACCTCGGCTCTGCAGTTCGGAGGTGAGCTGCCGTTCGAGGCTCTCTCTCATCTCTCGTTCTCTGTAGAGCTCCATCTTCAGCTCCCTCTTCTCCGTCTGGATGTGTTTGTCCTGAACCCGGGCGTTCTCCACCGCGACCTTCAGCAGGCCCTGGGAGGAGGCGAGGAAGTAGGAGGGAGGAGGAGTGATGTTACGGGTCGATATGCGACAATATGCAGACGATGAAGCTGAATTCGTAACGGACATTTTTTTTGCATTATTTTCTTGATATAATGCATGTTATATCATGTTTTACTGAAATAACGGATATGTCATGAGAACTGAAGTGCAATAATAAGTTTAACAACATGACCCGCATTAGAAAAAGGACTTTACGTGATATGATTATAAATCCACTTTTTAATTGTGCTCCATGAGTATTATTGTTCTGCTGTTGAATTTTCATGGCACATCCTTATGACATATTTTGTTATGTAATTTTTAATGCGTTTACATCTTTTTTATTGTGCATTTCTATTATATATTAAGATTTATCCTTGTTCATTTTTATTTTCTCTGACAGGATTTATTGTAATGCTCCAGTAAAATGTATTGTACTTGGCCATAAACCTGATTTTAGGGTTATTTTTCATAATTTACATCGTCTAAATGTCTTAAATACGACAGGGAATGAACCTGTGATTAATCCACGAGCACAATAAATAATGTGATACAATATTGCTGTTGTATATACAATAATCCTCTTTGGTGATATTGTACCAGAGCAGTAAGACATTGATACATATTGTTTCCTCTGGAGAATAAAAGCAGCATCTCACCTGTATGTTGGTGAGGAGGGTCTCCACTGACGACAGGCCGTCAGCGAATAGGAACGGAGCAGGGAAGCCAGGGGGCAGGGCTTGACCCAGCGAGCACTCGTCTGTGAACAAATGAGACATTTTTTAGAAACCTTTTTTTTGACTTTTTATATAATATGGCAACATTAGATTTTTATTTCTCTCTTTCTTGACATATGACTATAACATTTGAAGACATGTTAATGACATTCATGGTACACATGTATTATATGTATTACTTCATTATGACATTTCATATGACTTATAACATACTTTGACTTTTCGGGACATTTAGATGATATCATATACAATTCAATATACTTCTGTAATTTTACTTTTTATATTACATTTTTCATTTTGATGACATACTATACTATAAGTCTTTAACAACTTTTTTAGGACTTTCGTGAAATACATTACTAGAACCTACTTTTTGATAATAAAAACAATAATAATAAGTATAGCTCCTAAACTAAATACTAAAAACTAAATAACTAGAAGCTAGGTTTTTTGTCACGGTAACACTGATAATATATTTTTTATACCTTTTTATTATACATATTTTGGTGTCTTTACGTTTTTAAAAAAGGACTTATTATATTACTTATTATTACCACTTTAATTTAACAATTGACGACAATAATTGTACTTTAGAATTAAACAAACAAGTGTGTTTCCTAATATCTCAAAATGTTCCTTTAACGATGTGTTTGAGATGTTTCCAATCAGCGATACGCCGCCACGAGCCTCCAATGAAGTTTATGAAATGTTGATGTTTACTAAAGTATGAGAGGCAACGAAGCAGCGTCAGAAAAATCAATTACACACACACACACACACACACACACACAGAGAGAGAGGTCGTTAGTATTCAGACAATCGTGTGTGGTGCTAATTGGCAAGGATTAAAGACATCCTTGATTTGTGTGTGTGTGTGTGTGTGTGCGTCACAGTGTCTGATCAGCCCTTAATGCCTAACTCACTGACAACTGGGTTAACTCTGCTGTGAAATTAACGCTGATTAAGATGCACTCTAACACACACACACACGCACGCACACACACACCATCCCCTATCTGCCACTTCATCCATACACACCTTCACTCCACCTTTCCTCCCTCTAGAATCTTTCTTCGTCACCTTTTCTCCACTTTCACACGTGTTTTTCTTCCCTCGTCTTCATCCTGACAACCTTCGTCATTTTCTTCTCCACCTTTTTTCCCCTCCATTTCTCTTCCCGTCTTTCTCGTTCATTACTAACTTGAGTTTTCCCTAAATCCTTCCTCAATTTCCCCTGAAGATTGTACCACTAAACAGCTGCAAAATATGTATTTATAAAGCTTAAATACACATTGTCTTATTAACTTGTACGTCTCATATATAAACCTGCTACATTAATGATATATATAATATATATATATATATATATATATATATATATATATAATATATATTCCATGTATCGCCCACCATTCCTCTATTGTCTTACAAATGTCATTATTGCTTTTAAAATATATATTGATGATATATATATATAATTTTTTACGGAAATGTGTGTTTTACTTTTGTCGACCTTTGTTTTTAGCTGAAAGTATATTTCTGTGAGAGCAATAAAAAACATTAAATTGCTTCCTTTCACATACTGGGCCAATAAACTTGATTCTGATTCATTTTTATTGCCCTAAAATCACCAATTTGCCTCAAAGGGCTTCTTTAATCTTTTCACTGTGGTTTTACTTCCTGTTTTTTTCCCCCCTCATGTGGAGTAGAGACGAGGGAACGAATACAGAGAGGAAGGAGGGAGCGTTTAAAAGGATTAAATAAAGAAAAGGGAGAGGATTACAGACGGATGAGGGGAGGGAGGAGGGAAGACAGGAAGAATGAATCCTTAGAGTAAGAGTCACGTTTTAATGAAAGTCAATCACGTGCTTTTATTTTGAAAAGGCAGACTTTTTAGGACGAAGGGTGTAAATATTGCTGATAAATCCATTGTGTAAATTAAGTTACAGGATAAAGAAAACTAATCTTTTCACGCCAATCAATAAAAACTGAACCTCGACGTCCGACTGGTCAGATTTAAACTAAAAACCCCACGTTGAGCTCGTTCTCCTTCTCAAACACATTTATGATGATGTCGCTCTGCTGGTTTATGATGATGTCGCTCTGCTGGTTTATGATGATGTCGCTCCTCTGCAGGGGAACGCCGTCCAGATGGAGGAGCAGCCATTCTCCCCCGAGATGAGCAGGAGGCGCTTTTCTGTGTCTCAGCGGCTTTTAGTGGTTTTCCAGTTATGGCCGTTAAACTCAAACCTAGTACTAGCTCAGGTACTAGCAGGTACTAGTAATACCTGTGAGCTGGAGTACTTTTGTTGTGCTGCCGTCAGCTGTAACGGCTTCATCTTCAGCTGCCTATCCTCTGTGGCTCCATGTTTCCATCATTACGTATTTCAATGTATTCAAAGATATTTAAAGATGTCTGATGCTTAACTTTCAAATTTCTGTCAGAAAGAAACCACTAAATTATATATATATATATATATATATATATATATATATATATATATATATATATATACAAATACATATATATATATACACACATAGATGAAAAGTATTTTGAAGTGTTTTATATATATATTAATATTATATATATATATATATATATATATATATGTACCAGACAATCATATATATATATATATATATATATATATATATATATATATATATATATATATATATATATATAAATATAAAACACTTAATATAAAATACTTTTCATCTATGTGAAACACAAGATACAAGTGTTTAAAGTTATTTCAAGACTATTAATTAAATAAATACAAGATATAATATATATATATATATAATAAGAATTTTAAATAATGGTATTTATTGAACGTCACACACAGATGTAACGTCTTTCCTCAAAGAAATGTGGAAACGGTTCGTTGGGATCCTCAATAACGTTAAATATAGCTCACTGAAGCTTTTAGACGACTTTAAAAATAAAAAGCACAAAATTAAGAGTTTGTTTGCCAAAATGCACAAAATGTTTTTAGTTTAGTTGAATTCCTGTAAACCTTCGGCTCACTTTGCTCACTAAAATAATCACTATTACAATTCTGAGTATTGATCTCCTTCTGCAAGCTGGTAAATAAAAAAAAAATTCCACTATTTTTTCCTTGAAACAAAAAGTTACAAAACTCTCTTGTCAGATATGGAGAGAAGGAGGAGAGGAGATTAATTCCTCTCCTCCTTCTTTAAAAAGGAGGAGCGGCGAGTTATTGATTGTTAAAAGTGACGCTTCCCTCTGCTGACGGCGAGGAAAAGAGGTGAAGAGAGCGAGGAGTTGGAAAACAGAATGTGTTAGAAGGAGGGAGTGATGGAGGGAGGAGAGGCCCCGCATGCTTTTAGTGTGTGACCTCTTGACCCCTTTTAGCCATGCCTCCTTCACTTAGCCTCACCTCCTCCTCTCCTCCCTCCCTCCCTCCATCCATCTATCTATCTCTGCCTCCCTCGTTCATCCCTCTGATTGATGGCTCAGAGACAGGTGATCAATAGGAGGGGCTGGACATCCTGACGCTTCTGTTTCTCTGTTTGTGTGTGTTTTCACTCACAGTGTCTTTGTGCGTGTGTGTGTGTGAGTATGCGTGTGTGTGTGTGTGTGTGTGTGTGCGTGTGTATAAATACAGTAGATGAGGAAATACCCTTAAGTGAGGACAATTTGTCAGTTGTCCAAAACGAAATGGGTGAAGGATTAGATTGAGGAGTGTAACACTTATATAAGTGTGTGTGTGTGTGTGTGTGTGTGTGTGTGTGTGTGTGTGTGTGTGTGTGTGGTCCAACCTTTGTCCTTTGTTATTTTCTTGATGGGTGCAGTCGGGTTGGTCAGTGCAACATCTGCATCCATTGACACCAATCCTGTTGAAAGAGAAAGCACAGTGAGTTTGTGTGTGTGTGTGTGTGTGTGTGTGTGTGTGTGTGTGTGTGTGTGCGCGCGCGTGTGTGTGTAGAAAGAAAAATGACAATTTCCGAGAGTGTTTGGTCCGTTCAGTATCATAGAACACTAAAGAAAAGGTAAAATATGCACATTTGAGAGGCTGAAACATAAATATTTGCCAGCTTCGCTTCATCATTGACTTCATTGATTGTCAAATCGATTGATTGTGTTCAATCGATTAGTCTCTGATCGGCATGACTGACTCATATTTACGTTACCAATCAATCGGGTTTTTCTTCAGTAATCAATCAGTAAGTTTATTTTGTATACAAAATATCAGACAATGGAAATAACGTTAATTTCCCAGATGCCCAAATAAATAAATCTTAAAATTTGAGAAAGAGAAATTAAATATTTGCTCGAGAAATGAAAAAATATATTATATTTGCTCGCCGAATAATTTTCGATCGATGAATTGATGAAGTCTTGCAGCTCTAAAGTACTGCAGAGTTTGGTCATATCGTGTGTAAGTGTGTGTGTGTGTGTGTGTGTGTGTGTGTGTGTGTGTGTGTGTGTGTACCAAGTCTTTCGGGCGAGCTGGAGGCCGAGCTGCTGGGCTGCGACTGCAGAGGAGTGTTGGTCTCATCAACAGATGGAGAGAGAGAGGGACTGTCACACACTCTCTCCTGGAGAGAGAGAGAGAGAGAGAGAGAGAGAGAGAGGTACATAAGTGTATTGATTAAAGATCTGAAGTGAATCATTTGGGGTTAAATATCATTACCATGTTGAAGATGTAGCATGAAAATAAACTTATCATCAACACATAGAACAAAAATCAACTAGTATTCATAGTTAGTTTGTTTTTCTTTACTGGATTTGTAACGAATAAACAAAAATGCAAAATATAAAGTATAAAAATTCACACAGGCAGACGACCAGATGGTCTGTGCTAAGCTACTGTGAGTTTCATGTAAACGCATACTTTAAATAAAACGATGTAATCATCTAAATTCAGTAAATGTACTTATAGTATTATTTACTATGATATATTTATGGCTTTTTATTCTACTTTCTCTATATATGTTTGTATATTACTGCTTTTTGCAATGACAATGAATGAATCTAATCATGAACTATTCTAATAGTTCTTTATCGAGGAGTTCCTCAAGGAACCTGCTGGGGTCCTCTGTGGTTGTCTTTTGATTTTTAAAGAGTGTGTAAAAGAGGTGTGTGTGTGTGTGTGTGAGAGTGTGTGTGTGTGTTGTACCTTGATGACCGGCGCCCTGTGCACGTGAGTGTGTATCTGCTGGGCTGCGGCGGCCATGTTGGCGATGGTGTTGAGGTGGTTCATCTGCGACATGGCCATCGCTACCGAGGCCGGAGGCAGCCCCATGGGCAGCAGGGGGTGGGGCATCATCATGAAGGGCAGGTCCAACCCTGAGAGGGGGGGGGGGGGGGAGGTGGATAATTGTTACCAACGCCACAAGCTTTCCGCTACATTGCTTTCCGCTACATTGTTTCGCAGCACTAACACAACGACAGGGTGGACACGAGAGGCCGCATGGCGCCCGTGAACTCGCGCTGAACTTAACCTTCAGCAGAGAGAGAGGGAGAGGTGTCACCTCGCCGTCAAGCGTCTCGCTAATAAAAGTTGACAAAGCCAAAGGGAGGGAGGGGAAGAAAGGGAGAGGTGAAGATATGGAGGTCGGAGTGGTCAAACGGTGATGGAGCGAGAGAAAAGAGGAGGTCGACGTCGCCTTCTTTCTCTCATTTCTCGTTTTTTCTGTTGCGCTCTTGAGCGTTTTCACTTACCGTTTCATCTTCACCTTAATTTTGCCACCACTCTCCTCCATCCATCCATGTCTTTTCCCTCTTTTTATTCCTCCTCTCTTTTACAGACACACACACACACACAGCGCATTTGTGAGAACGTTCCATCTACTTTAATTAGTCCTTTAACCCTGAACCTCCTAAAAGCATAACCTTGACCTTTGACTTTTGACCTCAGACCCCCTATTTGACCTTAAAATAGCCCGCCTCCGGCCCCCTCCCACATTTTCAAAGGCATTCTCCCCCAAGATGTTCACTCTTGAGAGAAGTCGCCTCAGCTGTCAAACACAAACACACACACACACACACACAAAAGAGGGCAGAGGCTGCTTTCATTCCAATGAAACAATAACACTGATTGCTGTTGTCGTGACGACTGAAGTGATAGAATAATCAATGTGAGTGTTTGTCGCCTCCCGCTGCCCTGTGTGTGTGTGTGTGTGTGTGTGTGTGTGTGTGTGTGTGTGCATGCAAACACATTACTTCTGCAATAAGAAAAAGAGCGAACATGAGTGTGTTTGTTTGTTTTTGCTTGTCTGACAATATGTGTGTGTGTGTGTGTGTGTGTGTGTGTGTGTGTGTGGTGTTGATGAATTGAGTCATTTAGTAGAGTGTGTGCTGATTAATCCAGGCGGAGTGTTAATACGGGAGATGGGAACAGATTAAATGCGTACATTAACAAATATTGCCACCCCTTTAAAACACACACACACTCTGTACGTGTGTGTGTGTGTGTGTGTGTGTGTGTGTGTGTGTGTGTGCGTGTCTCTTCTCCCATGCAGTGTGTCTGTTTGGACATACAGTTTGTGTACTCACTGTTGGCCAGTAGCTGTTGCTGCTGCTGGAGTTGTTGTTGATTGACAGCTCCGAGGACCGGCCCCCTCCCACCTCCTCCTCCACCTCCTGCTCCCCCGCCGTGGGCTCCAACAGGGCTGGTCAGACGCTCCTTATCCCAAGAACACTCGCTGCCTCCTGGGTGGACGCACACGCACACGCGCACACACACACACACACACACACACACACACAGGACCGACGTTCAGGCTCAAGACTGAAAATGGGACTTTTAAGCGTCGTAATCGACGGTTCGTGTAGAATGAAGTTAACTAGAAAAGAAATAAAATAAAATATTTAAATAATCGAGAAAACACAGAAAAAACATATGCAGGGCAGATCCACCTGTTACGTAATACACCTTCTGGTTTACGGGACATTATGGGATGGAGACGTTCCGATACCTTTTTTTAATACAGATTCTGAAACCTGAACTAATTCACCAACAATAATTTCAACTATTCCAAAGTCCAAATAAACCGTAAATACTTTTATAATTTGTCGGTTATTTGCATTAAAACACAATTCAAATGATTATGACATTTTTCCATTAAATAAAAATGAATCCTTTCTTTAGTAGTTTTAATGATATATTGTTTAATGTTATATATACAAGTCATAATTCCTTTTTTAATATCTGTTTTAAGGAGTTTCTCGCCAAAAACTACAAAAGATTTCATTTAAACAAATAAAAATGTTCATTAGAAAAAAAGAAATAGAACAATTTGTAAAATGTTGTTGAATCTAAAAACAAATTCTCCGAATTTTTTACGTTATTACACGAAAAACTAATTTGTCTCTTTACCTTTCTGAGCTGCAACAGACGAGAAACATATTTATTTGAATATAATATTTTAGAAGATTTGCAAAGACCGTATTTAAATGAAAAAAACAGAGTTTAGTATGTAATAGAATTAATATAAATGTGTTATATCGTCGGTCAACGTGATCTTCTGATCACGATCAAAGTTTCTCATCAGAAAACGTTGTCAAAAGAGGGAAACAATCACTTCCTCTCTTCACACCTTCTTCCTTCCATCCTCTCTCTCTCTCCCTCTGTGTAACGCTGCCTCTCTCGCCCAACACGTCTCTCTCTCTGCTCCCCTGTTCCCTCTCTCATCCATCTTCATCTCCCTCCATTAGTTTGAATTAGCAACCGTCTCTCTCTATTATTGCCTACTGAACTCCCTGCGCTGTGTGTGTGTGTGTGTGTGTGTGTGTGTGTGTGTGTGTGTGTGTGTGGATGACAGCTGGGCCTCATCCCCTTTGCCATTTACACCAGGGAAGAATAGAAGTATAAACAGATGGGCAGATGTT
This sequence comes from Cyclopterus lumpus, assembly GCF_009769545.1. Lineage (NCBI taxonomy): Eukaryota > Metazoa > Chordata > Actinopteri > Perciformes > Cyclopteridae > Cyclopterus > Cyclopterus lumpus. The sequence continues at coordinate 4,221,866 of NC_046983.1, read as the reverse complement.
CTCTCTCTCTTTCTGTCTCTCTCTCTCTCTCTCTCTCTCTCATTTCTCCCTTGGCCTTGTCCTCTCCTTCACTGCCTCTCTTTTATTCTCTCTCCTTACTCCCATTTTTTTCTCTCTTTCTCTTTCACTTTATTTGTTTGTATTTCCATCCATCTCATTATCCTCTCTCTCTCTCTCTCTCTCTCTCTCTCTCTCTCTCTCTCTCTATATATATATATATATATATTGCAGAAGCAAAATTAAACAAAGTAAACAGTTTTTTTACTCACTGATCTAATCAGATGAATCACTTTATTTATTTTCTCCCATTCAAAGTGTAACTAGCGCTCCTTTAATCGCGTCATCTCTTCTTCTGCATTTGATTAATGGCGCCCGATTGGAGAGTTAGCGCCACCTGCTGTTGATCTCGATCACCGGCTGCTAATGTTTGCGTAACAGATGGCCGCTAACGTTAGCTTTTAACTTCCGATTGTATTCGCGGTTCAGAAATCATAACAGTGGTGTTACTTTGTGAAGATTGTCTTGAACAACATAACGTGTAAGTATCATAAACGTTGAGGTTTTTTTTCTGCAATAATCCCCCAAAAATTCCAGTTTGAAAAATCCCAAAGTTCTTTTGTGGAGGGAACCAATGCGGCGTTGACTTCCTGGTTCACATGAATACGGTGTTTTAAAAACAGTCATCACAGGAAATAACTTAGGTTAGGTTTAGCAAAAAAATGTGTTTTAATGTGTTTATTGGTATTAATGTTAATATCTTAGCAATAATGTTAACAATGTTACTGTTGAAGTAATAATGTTAATAATGTTAATGTATTAGCAATAGTGTTAACAACGTTAATGTATTAGTAACAATGTTAACAATGTTAATGTATTAGCAACAATGTTAATGTATTAGTAACAATGTTAACAATGTTAATGTGATAGTAATAGTGTTAACAATGTTAATGTATTAGTAACAATGTTAACAATGTTAATGTAATAGTGTTAACAATGTTAATGTATTAGTAACAATGTTAATGTAATAGTAACAATGTTAACAATGTTAATGTGATAGTAATAGTGTTAACAATGTTAATGTATTAGTAACAATGTTAATGTAATAGTAACAATGTTAACAATGTTAATGTGATAGTAATAGTGTTAACAATGTTAATGTATTAGTAACAATGTCAATGTATTAGTAACAATGTTAATAAATGTTAATGTAATAGTGTTAACAATGTTACTGTTTAAGTAATAATGTTAATGTGTTAGCAATAGTGTTAACAACGTTAATGTATTAGTAACAATGTTAACAATGTCAATGTATTAGTAACAATGTTAACAATGTTAATGTGATAGTAATAATGTTAACAATGTTAATGTATTAGTAACAATGTCAATGTATTAGTAACAATGTTAATGTGATAGTAATAATGTTAACAATGTTAATGTATTAGTAACAATGTCAATGTATTAGTAACAATGTTAACAAATGTTAATGTAATAGTGTTAACAATGTTAATGTATTAGTAACAATGTTAATGTAATAGTAACAATGCTAATGTATTAGTAACAATGTTAATGTATTACTAAAAATGCCAACAATGTTAACGTATTAGTAATAATGTTAGCAAATGTTAATACATTAGTAATAGTGTTAACAATGTTAATGTAATAGTAATAATGGTATTAATGTTAATGTTTTAGTAATAATGTCAACAATGTTAATGTATTAGTAACAATGTTAACAATGTTAATGTATCACTAACAATGTCAATGTATTAGTAACAGTGTTAATGTATTAGTAACAATGTTAACAATGTTTATGTATTATAAATAATGGTATTAATGTTAATGTGTTACTAATAATGTCAACAATGTTAATGCATTAGTAATAACGTTAACAATATGAATGTATAAGTAATAACACTAATAATGTTGAGGTTTCTATTTGTCACTACTTTTACTATTTAAAAAAGTCAAACCAATGGATCAATGGAGAAAGTAATGCTTATAAAGTAATATATATATATATATATATATATATATGTATATATATATAATATATATATACTAGTAGAACAGTTACTTACTTCCTGGTTACATTGACAAACTTTTACATTTGACAGTACTTCTGGTAATTGTACTTTTACTGAAGTCAAGTATCCGAATACCTCCTCCATCTCTTCTCTTTCTCCTTCTTCTCTTCCTACATGTTTTCCTTCTTCATCCCTCTCTCGCTGACTAGAAAACAAAGTCACGGTTTCCACGGACACATAAATCCGTCTCTTCCTCATCGCTCCGTGTTTGTTTCTCATTTCTATAAAAGACACGAAGCTCAGATCGACTTTCACCCGTCAAACCCCAGAACACCGCTTTTCTTTTCCCCTCTCTCTCTCTAAGTATCCCTTTCTCTCGCCATCCCTCGCTTTCATTGCCCTCCTTCGCTCGTTCCCTCGTTCCCTCTCCACTATTGTCCGCCGGAGCTTCCCAGGCCGGTGTGAGTGTCTCTCAGAGGGAAACGAGGTCGGACAATGAAAAGAGGCACGAGAAACACTCTGAATGAAATAAAAGAAGAGGAGCAGGAGGGAATAAATAAAGAACGACGGGGCGAGAGAGAGAGAATAAAACGAGTAACTCTATCAGCCCATTTGCCAGGTCAGCTGAAGAAAAGGAGGAGATGGAAACAGAAGGACGGATTGCTCTCTCATTTCTTTTCTCTTTGCTTTTTGTTTTCTGTCTTTTTAATAATTCAGAGAAGCAAACACAGCAGAGACGGAGTGGCCCGGAAAGAGTGTGAGTGTGTGTGTGTGTGTGTGTGTGTGTGTGTGTGTGTGTGTGTTAAGTCTTTGTTTTTATACGTGTCACTTAGTGCTTTAGGTCGTTTTCCTGACAGAAACTATACGTTCATTCCCATCAGAGATAATTGCTGCAAGCTTCCACGCTTGTGTTCTCTTCCCTCTTTATTGTTTACATCAACGTTGATATTATTGATCATTACAGTTGTTTTGTCACGTATCTGCTGCCACGTACGGCTAAAAAAAATGCTTTTAGTTCTCAAATGTGCAGCATAACTTAAGACATTGTTGAATGCATGATTCTTAAGAGTATACTGTATTTTATTTAACTTTTATTTATCCCGGATTGAGATTAAAATGACTTTTCCGAGTGAGTCATCAGCAGAAATGTTAAAAAGAACAAAATAATTATATACAAATAATATATATACATATATATATATATATATATATATATATATATATATATATCATCCTTCATCC